>NC_092816.1:70551751-70649251 GCF_023375885.2 Dermacentor andersoni | reverse complement strand
GATCGGGCGCCTTTGCCGGCACCGTCATTCCGCTGATCGTGCGATGTCCTGGAAGCTATTCAAAGATTATGTTTTTTCTCTTGTCATGGCCGCGATGTTGAATCTGTTGAATTTCTGAGGCCAGTTGTTCATTGGTTCTGTGGTGCATTGGGCTTTGTATGCGCTGAAGCGCTGCCTTGGAGTCACTAAAGGCTATGCATTGTTACGGTGGTTCCTGATAATTGAAATCAAGTTCAACACGGAGTGCCGCAAGATCTGGACCCATTGATGTGGTCACACATGAAATTCTTAATTTGAATTATTCAGATTTTGCCGGGTTGATGATTGCAGCAGCTTAGCTGTTGATTTTTACCGAACTATCTCGGTAGACATGTTTCCGGAATCTGTGCACTCTGTGAACGTGTTCAAAAGTTGCTTCCTTCAGAGCCTGCAATGACGCTCGAGCTTTCGTTTTGATGCCCGGAATTGTCAGTTGTACTGGCGGCCGGTGCAGACACCATTCGCTTAGGAAGTGAATGCTGAAGGAGCCGTAAGGCGTTAAAGGAATGATGTGCTTAAGGTTAATGATGCTCTTGACAAATGCATGGATGATTTGTTTAGTTTGACTTCGACAAAATGGACGACACTGAATATCTCGACGCTGTCATAACAGATCTCATGCAGGCAAGTAACATCTGGACTCTACGCGAGAGGACTGTCATTTGGGACAAATTTCGATGTGTCGCAGCATGTGCTCTGCTGAAAATAAGACACCGCAAACGGCTCTTGGACGACTACGCCAAGCAGCGTATAGTTGCCCCAGATATAGTACGACAAACTCCAGCGAATAAATCCAGAGGCGAAGCCAGCCGTCTTCGATTTTGTAGCCAGCGAAATCTGGCTCCTCTACTATGCAGGCGTCCTTCCCAACCACGATCATAATAAAAGTCCTTCATATCATATTTCTCAATTGTCTTACCATTACCTTCTGCGGAATGGCCGCCAACAAGTGTGCGACTACGAAAATAACAGAGGCCAACAGTTTGTTTCAGGAATGCTGACTCAATGATTAGGCGCTTCTTGAAGAAGTCTTGAATTCCATGTGCTACTCGTCTTAGCGAAAGAAGAACGAGTTTGTTATTTTCAGGCAGCTGGGCAAGACAACCTTTCAAACGGTCTGCATGTCAGAGCTGCACAGTGACCACCGTCTCGTTCTAATTTAAACACTGAAACGCCTAGGTATAGAGCAGCACAGTAAGGTCGAGGACTGGCCATTTATGTATCAGACCAAACTCGTGAACAATCCGTTCTTTGGGCTTGTTCCCATAGTGTTTCTGTGGTGTATTGTATGGCTGATACTGCATGTGTGTTTGTGCGTCAGCAGATCAAGTGTTCACAAGGGGACTTCAGAATTTTAAGATACATGGCTACATAGACCGCTACTCACCCTTCTCAACTTGGCATTCAGTATGGTAACGTCTACCAGCGCATCTCTGCATAATCTTGCCTGACAAACTAATAGCACAAGCATGCCAATACACTAATATATGACGTTTAAATGCAGCAAGCGCGTAATTACTACAAGTGTTGTCACTTGAACAAACCTGTGTAGACTAAAAAAACCCTTGCCATTCTCCCAAATATTACCCAGATACAACACTGCGTAGGATCTGCGTAATTAACATATACTCGCCATTTGTTAGCATGTGTTGTGTAGGTAAAGTACTTGCGTTTGCATAACTTTCCGCACTGTGGTAAACCCATGAACTTTATTTGTTTGCATTATTTCACGTGTCTATATGAATTGCTGCTATTATTTGTTTAGGTTTGCCTCATTGCCCTCTTGCCGTTGTTTCTGTTAACTGAACATTTCGAACTCCTTCCGTAGCACCGATATAGGGCTGCAGTATACATATGATGATTAAAATAAGTAAATTGAATAATGTATGTTTCCCGGTCATCACAAATTGTCCTTCGTCCCGAAACACCCGTTTTCATAAGGGACAGGTTCTTTGGTATGGTAGAAGCTTTTACTTTAACTTTAACAGATAGAATGAACCCGTGTGGAGTACATATACCCCAAGCTATATATGTATACCTAACCGAAACGATACGTATACCTAACCGAAACCAGTCATATAATCCTGTCTTAAGGGAAGCAACTGAAGGGAGTCGCAAAACATCGCTGTCAAAATTCAGGGCAGCAAAAGCTATGTATTTCTCACTTTCCGCGAAACGAGATCGTTTTCCTGCACAATCTTTCGTCTTAGTGATCTTTGCGACGTGTCTTTCTCGTAGAAAACTGGAATGTATTCTCGCTAGCAGATCATTTCTCTTAGTTCGACTTCAAAGAAATTACACCCTGGCTTCATGTAGTCCACACTGGCAATAAGTATACGACGTGAAAATAGTTCCAGAGTCTTCCTGCAAATGTCACTCGCTATCAGCTCTCATTTCAAGGAAGCACTGCGTGCCGAGTGCAATAACCTGCGCTCTCCCTTCCAGGAAAGATGCGCTCATATTGAGCCGCGAACGAAGTTAATTACTCCCCAGGTGCCGTATGGTAAATCGTTTTGTGTGAAAGCTTCAGTGACGGGGAACACAGGAAGTAACAGCGCTTGTCGCAACAACGGACTGTTTACATTAAGGGGAGATTGAAAGAGCTATTGCCGCTTTCGCGGGTACGTAGTACACGTAGGCTTTGGAAATAAACAAACGCGGGCGTAATCTCTTGGGAAGCATCTCAAAGTGTGTAATCATCGACCGGTGGACCTTACCCGCATTTGAGTAATCCTGGAGAAGTCTAACTCACCACGTCACAGCAGCCAGCTTGACAAGGCTTTGTTAAGCCACAAGTTTTCGCCGCGGATAACTGTGAAAATGACGTTAAATAACCTGTCCTTGAAATAAGAAGGCCTTGATTTCCATGCGTGACCCACGCTAACTTTATTATCGGCGACACGTGCTACCCACCTAAGCTTCGACGTAGACGCGAGAGACATGCTTAAAAACTGCTACCAGTAATACGACTTAAGTGCAGTAAAGCAGCCGAGAGCGATAGCAGTTAACCGCATCTCCGCAGCGACCAACTACCTGCGGTAAGATATCTCACCTAGCAAGCGCGGAAGACAAGGCCAGCACGTGAAATACCTTTCTACAACATGAAATACTCTTCGTCATTTGTCTACGTGTCGGTAAGCTGTTGAGACGAATACCAGCCCTAACAAGAACGCGCATCAGGATTAGGAGCGCTATACGGAGCTTCGAAGACCGCTATACAACACATCAGCCCAGCTCCCATCTTGTCGACCTGATCTGTTTCTTACGTAAACCAACACACGAAAGCGGTGGACCTAATAGAGCGGAGTCTTCACTTCAGTTTGCAACTAATTAAACGCAACAATGGTGGCAACAATGGGACTCGAGGTGGAATGAATGTATGATTTGTCAAGTAATTGTAAGTAAAGTTTGCATTTTTGCATTAGTTTGGCCAAGATAAAGCATAGTTCTCGTGTCCGTGAGAATCGGATATCGCACTTTAAGCGCCGGCCTATGTCGAGGGCTGTTCACATGAAAGATGAGCTAGTGTTTATAAAGGGGAAATCAGACATCCACCCAATCGTATCAATTGCTACAATGGAAACCCATGCGGCTTCCTTGAAAGAAAATCCTCGCAGTTGAAGAAAAACTCGTCCTGGTCCGCCAGGAATTTCTTTCAATCACTTTTCAATAATCACCTTTCAATCAACTTTCAATAACCACGCAATGCGGAGCATTTATTTATTGCTCATACTCTAGAAACTTCGTCGTCAATCTTGGCTGCAAAGAAGAATGTATATCCTGTCTTTATATACTTCCTTTCACATATATTGCGCTTTCCTCAAAATTACGAACCGACAGACGATCGGGCTGTCCTGCGCGTAAGTCTCAGGCATAAAAGCGATGGACCTAGCATTCGTGAGTGGCCCAAACAATAGAAATAACATGTTGTCACTCTTAATTTTTATGGATGCCGGTGAACACTGTTCACCAGAAAAGGTTACCGAGCTCTCACTTTACTAAGAGCTCGCAATACGCTAGAACAGTGCTGCTACATGGTAATAAAATCGTAATACAGTACTGCTGTAGGTATGCTGCGCCTTAGTGCGTGGGGTCGATCTGCACTTATATCTTCTCTCTCTCTCCTTCACTACCACATCACTTCCACACGTATAGGGTAGCAAACTAGGTAAAATCTCATCATCCTTCGAGATATGCCTTATTCTATTCCTGTGTTTCTTTAAAAAGTGCATTTAAAAACTGTTAAGACTGCATTCTATAAAAATGCGCCTAAAATTTCTAACGCGAAAATACTTGTTAGCATCCTTATACTGGCAAGTCCAATAATAAGTAAGGAACTCTGAAGGAAAAAATGCACAGCCCTTCCACTCTGTGAAGGTGGATAATCATCGGAGCTTTATATAAGTGTAAATAAAATAAAATAAAACAACAAAACGATATAACACAAATATGCATGTTGGTATGTTCATTTGCATTTGCGTTATCTCGTGACCAGAGTAATTATGGCTTTACGGCCACTATGACAGAGAGCCATGGGCTCTGCGACTACACTGAAGACGTTCTTAGCAAACGTTATGTCTATGCACGACCGATGGAGCGCCGTAGGGACAGTGGTCTTGGTGTAACCTTGAAGGCCGAACTTTGCCATGAGAAACACCAAGAACCACTTTCTGTGGGGACGAGACACATCGATGGTCACCCACAATGATGATGGGATTGGGGTCTACCGGGAGGATCAACCCGAATCTGTCAATTATAAAGTCTTAAAAGTCACTCCTTGATTCTAACACTAAGGCTTCTAAAGACCAGAGTATACCCAAACCCCCTACTTCTTCACACCGCCACATGCTGTGGCGGTGTCCCGCGTTACGCGGTGATGAAAGCAACACTTCTTCACTCTGAGATGCAGTTCTACGCAGCCCCAAGCTCGAAAAACAGTTATGCGCTGTCCAACGGGCCCACTATGCGGCGGAGATGCTCGGCCTCTCTGTCTGTACGCGGCACGCGTCGGCACGTTCCAAGGCGAGGCTCTCGCCCGTAGTCGGCAAGGCATAGGACGCAATGGCCATGCTGTCGTTGTTTGCGTAGACCGAAGCGCATGAAACCATCATGCATCGCCGGTTTTGATACATATGGCACGAAACTTAGCTGGGACACTTACGCTGATACGATTTTACTTCATGTTTAAGCTATTTTAGCTCCATAGACGCCGCCATCGTTATTAGTTCATCACTATTTCGCCATTTTCTGTTGGACATATCTTTAACGAAATTGCAGTTATTCCTATGGTCACTAAAATATGGAAGGTAGGCTACTGGTTATATTCGCGACCTAACATAAAAGAACTTATTATCGCAACAAGGGACAAAAATAAGGAAAGAAAACGCTATAGGCCAGTCACCCGAAATTTATTTGACTGCTCAGACACGCGTATTTTCCATAGTGCGACTGAGCATGACTACGTGTGAAACATTGTGACTTCATAATTCATAATCGTCATATTCATCAGCCTATCTTGTGTCCACTTCAGGAAGAAAGCCTCTCCCAGCGATCTCCAGTTACCCATGTTCTGCGCCAGCCGCTTCCAAATAGCCCCTGCGAATTTTATAATTTCATCAGCCCACCTAGTCTTCCGCCGTCCTAGACTGCGCTTCCCTTCTCTTGGCACCCATTGTATAACTCTAATGGTCCACTGGTTACCTAACCTACTCATTACATGCCCTGGCCAGCTCCGGTTTTTTTTCTCTAAATGCCAATTAGAATATCCGCTCTCTTATCCCACACCGCTCTTTTCCTGTATCTTAACGTCACGCCTAACATTCTTCGTTCTATCGCTCTTTGCGCGGTTCTGACCTTGCTTTCGAGCTTCTTTGTAAGTCTCCAATTTTCTGCCACGTATGTTAGCAACGGTAGAATGCATTAATTTTACACCTTTATTTTCAACGGTAATGGTAAGCTTCCAGTCAGGATCCAATTGTGTCTGCCGTGTGCGCTCCTACTCATTTTTATTCTTCTAGAAATTTATTTCTCATGATCAGCGTCCCCTGTAAGTAATTCACCTAGGCAAACATACTCCTTCACAGATTCTAGAGGCTGACTGGCGATCCTGAATTCTTGTTCCTTTGCCAAGCTGTTCATCATTATCATTGTTTTCTGCATAATAATATACTACCCCACTTTACGCTGTCTAAATAATTATTTTACATAGTATTACACGTATTTTCTACCTCTATATAAAGTATGCATTCCGTTACGAATGGCCCTATTCTTGGCCAACTCTCTCCAGCCTATGCAGGCAGCTTGCGTTCAAGGTAAGAAGTCACGTTGTTCTGATTCTGCATGGAAAGATGCGTGTCGTTTTTGTAGGTGGAGATGATGTCATACCAAAATTTGCTCCGGAATCACAAGTAGATCGAAGGACACATACATGTATCTTCAGAGCCCGGGCTGAGAGAAATCTTTCACAATGGCCGCAGTTAATCACGTACATGTTTTCTTAACGAGTAAACGTGCCTCCCAGCGCCCACGGTGAACGTGAACCGGCGTTTTGAGACACCGCCAAAAGCATTGTTCGGTGTCGCGGACACCGAACGATGCCCACAAGCGGTCCTGGCCTGCGTCACGGGTGCGACTATGCCGCTAGGTGCATCGAAATTTTTTTCTCTCAGCTTATACCATAATAAAAAAATAAAACAAATAAAAACACGTTCCCATGTACATGCGGGGATGTACGCAAAGAAAAGAGGTATTCTAAAGAAAAAGATCTTCATGTTAGGGGAAAAAAAATTCACCGCAATGAATACCTGCCACGAAAGGCAGCATTTTCAAGGTTTCGAAAGAGGCCTCCATGAAAAGGACTTGCAAGCATCTCGCAAATAGCCTGGCAGAACACTTTGTTCGGAACGCATATCTGCGAAGAATTCACGCGTGCGCGAGCTCGAAGTTACGTGTGGGCATGAAAGGCTACCGGTGCACAACGTGCACTATGGAGAAAAACCTTCAGTTTCACAATGGATCACGTTTCACGCAGCGGCCAGTGCTAACCACACTATTTTGAGCAGAAAGTATCAGGGAGAAGTTTAACCAAAGCATCAAAGAAATAAGCGAAGGATATTTACAGTGGTTCGAAGGTATTTTAGAAAAATACTCATGTATAGCACGTGTACACAGAGAATATTGGCCTACCTGCCCCCTCCTATTCAGCAAGAAACAAAGAAGAACACAGGAATAAAGGAAGTAAGGAAACGTAATAAAAGCTGTTGCATAGTTTTGCACAAAGGTCATACCAACGACACCTGCACCTAGCAGGACTGCTTAGAATCAACGCTTTCAATTTCTTTGCTTTATTTTCTACTTTATTTTCTACTGGTTCATCATCGTCGTTCCTCGAGAGGCACTGAAGATGGGGATGAGGATGTTCACGAATACTTCAAAACTTGGGAATATTCGCTAACTCAGCTCATTGACTAAAGCAAAACACGTTAAATGAAAAGACCTGTGAAGCTCAGTAAATGAAATCAAGAAGGAAATAATATAGAATATGTGATTGAGCAGTTGAAGTAGCTTGAATTAATTTCTGCGTCTATATAAGAGGAAGAAGAAAAATTACAAATTGGAGGTACACAAAGAATCGAATGAAATAACAATCATGTTAATGTTGCAATCATGTTAATGTTCAGTAGGTGGGAGTAAGAAATGAACTTTTTTTAGACATTGTGGACCAAACTGTTAATGAGGGCATATTCGACGATAAACTAGTTCTTTGCTTAAATCTGACTCAAACTAGAACTTCAAATACTTTTCCTCGAAAGGTTGTAATAGATTTTTCCAAGCCAGAAGTTGAGTCAGTTCTTGATAATATAGAAATATCTTTTAAAACTTTTTGTGAGATCGGTGTAAGCGTTTTATAGAATAATTTTAAATAAGCTTTCAAATATTGTTGGAATGCCTTGTAAGACACTTCGCTCTAACTTCTTGGATTAATCGCCTCAAACGAAGACTCGAGCATTTCAAATGACCAGAAATGTTCATCATCAGCCTGTAAGCACCGAAACAGCAGAACTTTGCTCTCGAATTCGAGCAGCTAAGGAACATTATTTGAACAAGAGCTTTTCGGAATTGATACGAAGGAAGGAAGGAAGGAAAAAGTGGAGAAGGAAGGCAGGGAGGTTAACCAGTTTTGCCTAACCGGTTTGCTACCCTACACATGGGAGGGGGATGGGGGGGATGAAAGACGGGGAGAAGAGATAGAGGGCACATAACACGGCACACACATCGTTGGTTACAGTCTGTCACTCTTGTGTGGTACGTGACATCACTGTCACAGTCGCTTGTCCAAGCCCGTATCCTTCATAAACCGAAGTAGTCCCTTCGTCGCCTTCAGCTGCAATGTCTTCAGTCGGCGATATGTGAAAATGGTTGCAACTGACAATGGTCTACTGTCAAGGTGCGCTAGAACGGACGCCATGGGCTGTCTCTGAACATTATATTCAGGACAGTCGCACAGAATGTGTTCCAGCGTCTCCTCGCAAAGACAGGCATTGCAGAGAGCGTTGTCGGCCATTCCAATGCGAAACGAGTAAGATTTCGTGAAGGCCACCCCTAGCCATAAGCGATAAAGCAGGGTGGCCTCACTTCGGCGGAGTCCGGTTGGCATACAGAGATGCATCAAGGAGGGCAGGTCGTGTTGATGATCGCTGCGGTTGGTCTGGCTGCTTGGTGTGCACCATAGAGAGAGCGTGATCTCCTGTGCAAGCACTTGAAGTCTGCTGGCTGCGTCGGAACGTGAAAGTGGTATGGCCTCTTCCTGTGTGTCTTCAAGAGCTGTCCGAGCGGCTTTATCGGCGTCTTCATTTCCGATGACGCCGCAGTGACTTGGCAGCCACTGAAACGTCACGTGATGTCCTTTCTCATGTGATGTATGAAGTAGGCATCTAATATCAAATACGAGCTGTTCAGATGGCCCGCGACGCAGAGCTGATAGTACAGATTGTAGGGCTGCCTTTGAGTCGCTGAAAATTGACCATTGTCGAGGTGGTTCCCGATTGACAAAACAAAGTGCAGCTCGAAGAGCAGCTAGTTCCGCAGATGTAGATGTCGTTGGGTGGTCAGTCCTAAAGGTGATGGTAATACCTCTTTCTGGGACGACTGCAGCACCGGACGAACACTGGATGTTTGTGGAACCGTCAGTATAAATATGTGCACTGTCTGCGTACCTCTCGTGCAGAAGAAGCAGAGACAGTTGTTTCAGCACAGGCGACGACAGCTCAGACTTTTTCCCGATTCCTGGCACGTTGAGATGGACTGTGGGGCTGACAAGGCACCAAGGGGGCATCGATGGTTTACATGCAGCGGTGAAGCCCGAGGGAAGTTTGTCGTTGTACTTGACAATAGTTTTTGAGAATGATGCTTGGTGCCTGTCTGAAGGTAGTGTTGCAAGGTGGTGATAGGGGGCCCGTGCCAAATGTCTGATATGCGTTCTCAGGGTTTCCACCGTGATGTGAGTCTGCATTGGATGGTCCCGAGCAATCGCAATAGTTGCCTCAGTTGACGTGCATCTCGGCAAACCAAGACAAACTCTGAGTGCTTGAGCTTGCGCTGCTTGCAGAACACGAATATTTGTCTTGCAGGTGTTGTTCAGTACAGGTAGACTGTATCTTAAAAAACCGAGAAAGAGAGCTCTGTAGAGTCTCAGCATTGCGTCTACTGACATCCCCCACGTCTTTCCTGTCAGGTATTTAAACAACTGGGAGGTTGCTGTTAGGCGTCGTTTCATGTAAGCCACGTGCGGGCTCCAACAGAGGTCTCGGTCGATAATTACGCCTAGAAATCTGTAGGTTCTGACATAGGAAATGGTCCGCCCGTTGATTGAGATGACATAAGGCGTCATTGGTTTGCGAGTAAACGCCACTAGGGCGCATTTTTCTGGCGATATGCTGAGACCTTGTTCACACAAGTAGCTCGCTGTCAAAGTAGCCGCTCTCTGAAGCCGTGCACGTATCTGAGGACGTGTGACTGCCGAAGTCCAGAGACAGATGTCGTCTGCGTATACTGAAATTTTGGTGGTAGTTGGCAAGTGTTCAGCAAGCCCAATAAGAGCGAGGTTGAATAGCGTCGGGCTGAGAGCACCGCCTTGAGGAACGCCCTTGCTGGTATAGCGTCGCGTAGTTGGGCCATCGTCAGTTAATACATAGAATGATCTTGCAGATAGGTAACTTGCGATCCATAAAAATACTCGGCCACCTAGGCCAACCGTCACAAGAGCGTCGAGAATAGCCTCATGCAATACGTTATCGTATGCCCCTTTCACATCTAAGAATAAAGCTGCAGATAAACGTTTACGGGACCTTTCGTGCTGGACATATGAAGCGAGATCAACTACATTGTCGATGGACCAAGCGACACGCCCAGATCCTCCAGCCCGAGATGACGTCCCCCATTCCCGAGATTGCCGCATGGACCTTCCTTTTACAATGGAGGAGCTCGATGCGGCACTAGCTCTCTGCAGGCGCTCATCATCTCCGGGTCCAGATGGTATATCATACCGAGCCTTGTGCTATCTCGGAGAATCCGCACGGACAGCACTATTGAGTCTCTACAACACCTCATGGCAGGAGGGAAATGTTCCTGACGAATGGAAAGTGAGCCGCCTGGTGCCAATATTGAAGCAGGGCAAATCCCCACTAGAGCTCAGCTCTTACCGCCCGATAGCGTTGGCCAGCTGTGTAGGAAAGATAATGGAACGGATGATCCTTGGCCGCCTGGAATGGTACCTTGAACACTACAAGATTTATCCGAGTTCCATGGCTGGTTTCCGACGTGACCGCTCTTCCATCGAATTGATACGAAGAGATCCACACTAATTTCGGGCTCATCTAAAAAGAAAGTACGAACAGGCACACGACTTGACCAATTATCTTAAATTACAATGGCGATACTTGCCGCAGGAGCCCCATAGCTGCATACTTCAATGGATATTTTCACAATATCGCCGACTGAAGACATCGCAGCTGAAGGCGACGAAGGGACTACTTCGGTTTATGAAGGATACGGGCTTGGACAAGCGGCTGTGACAGTGATGTCACGTACCGCACAAGAGTGACAGACTGTAACCAACGATGTGTGTGCCGTGTTATGTGCCCTCTATCTCTTCTCCCCATCTTTCATCCTCCCCATCCCGCTCCCATGTGTAGGGTAGCAAACCGGTTAGGCTAGACTGGTTAACCTCCCTGCCTTCCTTCTCCACTTTTTCCTTCCTTCCTTCACAATGCATTTTCAACTGATGATGATATTGAAAATGTCAGTTGGCTTCCCTGCGAAGCAGTGGGATTAGGTCATATCAGGGTGTTTTTGAAATGCTGCAGAACGTAGGTGGTAAATCTTCCACTGGTCGTGATGGTATTCTGAATGAATTCTTGCGCCTTTGTGCCGAATCATTAGACCGTTTCCTAACAGTTAATTATAGGGATTTTTTTAATAGCGAGGGTAAATGTCTCAGGGCATACAGGGGTATGGGATGGGGGTGAAAAAGGATGATTAAACGAATGAAAATAGATTTGCTGATCTAATGAAGTCCAAGAGGAATCGATAATATGGTCCAATTATAGGGAATAAATTTAGCACATCCATTCGATAACTTTGTTGCGTGCCCAGTCAATATATTGCTGCTGTGCCGGGGCAACAAGCCCAAACCTCATTTTGGAAACATGTAGCAAACCACGAAGACGGCCTTTTATAGGTTTTTACATAAAACAGCAAACCCATTGTTAGTCCTGTGGTGCCTGCGACAGCCACATGTACGCCTCACAATTCCGGGAATTACGAAGACCCTTCACTTAACAGTGGTTCTAGAGAGTTGACACAGTCATTACTGAACGAACCATATGAATAAATAATGCACATTTACACCGATAGATATGACTCAGCCGCGAGCTCCACAAGCGGTGTTCTCATTCCCGCCTTACAAGTCACATTTGAGTTAAAGGTGTCCATTACAGCCTCTATGGCCCCGCAACTTGTCGACCTACGTGCTGCTGGTAATTATAGGGCAAAAAGCACAACCTCGAAAGCGGGTCATTGTTTTGTGACTTCAAGCAGCCATTCAAACCCTGCAGTCAGCCTTACGGCGCAAGACCTTTAACAACTGGTGTGTGAGACAAGAGAGGTCCATCGTAAAGCCTGCATGAAGGGACCTGACATCATCTGCCAGTAGCTGCCGGGGCACTGTGGCATCGTCGGTAATGACCTTACGGATGATGTCGCCCGGTCAGCCTATAAACAAACGCAGACAGTTGGCGAAGCGTTGATAAGCTTCATAGAACTCCAGAATGCCTCAAACAGTCGTCTCTACCGGCTTGATCCTACGTTGAAACAGCAAATTCCATCGCACTTCTTCCAACGTGATACAATTTTACTGTGTCACCTCTGGTAAGGGGTCGCTTTTACGAAAGCCAAGTCATTCCTCATCGGAATGTCACACATCTATCTGTGACTCATGCAACTGTGAAGTGACGATCGAACGCGTGTCGTGTTTTTATGATCGGTATGACATCGAGCGCGACTATTCTTGAACTATGACACCAAGCGCAGCAGTTTTACAGGGCGACGCAGGCATGGCGGCGGTTCATGAAATCGACCGGCCTCAGCGACCGATTGTAGGTGTGAAGTGAAGGACAACCTCACGTGTTCGCATTGATAGTACCTTCATCTCTCCCTCTCACTACATTCTTGCCATCCATTAACGCCCTTCTTCCCGTGAAAGGCAGTAAACTGGAACGGACTTGTGACTGACCTCGCTCCCTTTCCTTACTTATTTTCCGCCTCGTCCTCCTTGAGAATCAATTAATTCTGCATTGCTGACGTCTGAGTGGCTTAATGCCAAAACTATGCCTGTTTATAAAAAAAAAGCAGCTACAAATATCTTGTGACCAAGTAGCGACCTATTTCTTTAACGTGCTGTATTTTCAAAATAACAGAACATAGCGAACTACATATGTTGTTCAATGAACAGCCGCGACATATTATCTTCTTCGCCATACGGGCTCAGGAACGGGTGCTCAAAACTTACCCAGATAATTACTGTTGTACATGACTTCAGTGCCATATGAAATCAATATGGACAAATAGATTTTATTAAACCTTTTGATAAAGGTATTTCTTCCACACTGCTTATAAACATCAAAGAGATGGGGACACCGGTAATGCATATAAACTGGTTCACTTCATATTTAAAAAAAATGAACTCAATACGTTGAAGTAGATGGCGGCTGCTCAAAACATGCCTCAATTATTTTTCTGGTGTACCACAAGCAAATGTGCTGGGAAAGTCATTATCTTTAATTTGTGTGAATGATATCGTAGCTTCTGCGAACTCTGATAGCCACATCTGTCGGTTCGCACATGATTGTATGCTGTATGTACATTTGTCCTCTATTGAAAACCAACTTGTATTAACCAGTACCTCTAAATAAATTCTATTCTTCGTTCACGGCATGTGGCATGATAATAAATGTGGAAAGAAGTGCACTTTTATGCATTACAAACCAGAATAATGCTTTGAATAAACCAGAATAATGCTCTGAATAGTTCTAGGGTTCGACGCGCTAAAACCACCATTTATGGAGGCACACCGTAGTGGAGGACCCGGGAATAATTCTGACCACTAGCGGATCTCTAACGTGCCCCCTATGCATGGGATACGGGCATTCTTGCATTTCGCCCCCATCGAAATGCAGCCGCCGTCGCCGGGATTTCATACCACGACCTACTTAGCAGCAGCGCAACACTATAGCTGCTAAGCTACCGCGGTGGATAATAATGCTCTTTTCTGCTATAGCATCTACAACACTCCGGTTGTTACAGTTTGCAAATATAAATTTTTGGGTGTCATAATAATTTATCAGTTAAAATGGGGTGATTACATCAATTATGTCACCTCATCGGCAATCAAAAGGCTTGGTCTCGTCTTCCACAAACCTCGGAAGCACTTTAAAATTTAAAACTTAGACCCTACACCTCTACAATCCGTCCGAAGCTAGAATACGCTGCCATTGTTTGGGACCGTTATTGCTCAGAAAATATCTTGCCAATGGGAAGCGCTGCTCTGCATAGCGCGAGGGCGCAGCATCGAATTCCGGCCGCAACAGCCGCATTTCAATGGGGGCGGAATGCAAAAAACGCCGGAGTACCGTGCATTGGGAGAGGGGGGGAGGCACGTGTAGGGTCCCCAGGTGGTCGAAAGTAACCGGCTATTCTCCGCTATGGCGCACCTCGTAATTATACTGTGGTTCTGCATGGCACGTAACATACCAGAATTTATCTTTTTTAAATAGAAGACGTTGAGCGGCGAGCGGTCCGCTTCATATTTATGATTTACCAGAGAATTGATTTCCAGTCTACTCTGATGTTAGCTATTAAGGTTAAGTCTCTTCAGGAAAGACGCAAAATAGCCTGATATAAAATGGGGATTTCGGCTGCGGCAGGAGGGTTTTCGGCTACGTCAAAGCTTTCCTCTTCAACAGAACAGCTACGACAGCCTGATATAAAATGGGGATTTCGGCTGCGGCAGGAGGGTTTTCGGCTGCGTCAAAGCTTTCCTCTCCAACAGAAGAGCTACGATAGGGCTAGGAGAATTCCGCTCGGAGAAGTTCCATACCCGCAACAAAGGAACCCCCTCAGGGATCGTCCATTTCACCAACGCTATTTAACATAGCAATGATCGGCCTAGCGAAACAACTCAAAGAGGTCGAGGGCATACACCATGCCATGTGCGCCGACGACATAACCTTTTGGACCAACAGGGGATCACTCAAAGAAAAAGAAGAAAGACTGCAAGAGGCTGCGACCTGCGTAGAGAACTACGTGAGGGCAAGAGGGCTAGCCTGCTCCACCGAGAAATCTGAGCTGCTCAGAGTCTGGAGAGGGAAACAGAATCGCACGGTCCCGACTAGCGACGAGCTCAAGCTTGGCGTCTACCTCGAGGGAAAACTAATACCGAGCAACCTCCGCCAATGACTTCGAGGAAACCGAGCCAGTCCCCAGAGAATACTTGGCTATCATAAACCACTATAAGGGCAGCAGGAAGCGGTACCCCCGCCGCATAGCTCTCTCACTAGAGAGGACTCCGTAGCTTTGAGGCTTCTACGGACGGGTGCATATCCGAACTTAAACACACTGAGTAAAATACAACCCACACAGTACACTGACAAATGCCCACGGTGCCAGGGAACACCCACGCTCTACCATATAACGTGGGCCTGTCGGAAAACAAATGCGGCACCAATAATAGCAAACCCGAGTGCGGAGCAATGGGAAGAAATACTCTCCAGCGACCGTCAGGACGTCCAACTTGGGCTGATCCGACGGGCGCAGCTGGCAGCGGCATCCAGCGGAGCCCTGCACTAGGGGCAGACTACCATTGCTAAGAAGGTGGAAGATACCATCTGACTCCGCGAAATTCATCAAATTTTTCTAGAGCTCAATAAATGTTTTTCCTCCTCCTCCTCAGCTTCAATTGAGCAAACCTACTAACCCCACGTAAAACCCGCTGTCAGCACAACTATATGCTGACACATTATTTCGCCAGAACTTCATTAAGAAGACACACATTAATGTATTCTAATTTCGGATGGACAACTGAGGATTGGAACAAATTACCAGAACATCTCATAGTTGCCACGAACCTTCCAAAGACCATATATAACTCCTCATGTTGGTAATAAAAGGTGTTACATAAATGGGTGTTGCTGCATGAAAAGTGTTTGTACAGCTTTTCTCACGTCCGATTTCTTTATGTTTCTTTGTTTGCAATCATTGAACTTGAATGTGCCTTTTGTTTGGTCCTTCCTACCAGGATTTTACAAAATCTGTAGTATTTTGTAACCAAATAAAAGAAATAAGAAAATATTTGGGTGTACTTATATTTAGGATTACATCGCGAAAGCTATGCTGCCCTCAAATAGCAATAATAAAGCTTTCTAGGCAAACCCTAATATTGACTCGCAGTCTTCAACATGTGTGCGGTAACCAGGCATAGTAAGATAACCAGGCACTTGAAACCTTCGCAATTGTCTTATTATCATCTCTTCATGTAGCTAACGCTTGTGCGCACTTAGCATGTTTGTACAGAAAGGCGAATGAAGTGGGGGAAAGAAAGCCACAGCGGTTCATAACCTAATTTATCCACAAGTGCCTCTGACTAAGACCAGAACAGAACGAACTGGTTGACGTTGGCGTTTTTATTGTTAGAGAGGGCTGCAGTGCGGCCGCCTGTTATTGAGCTACACAGAAAAAATTAACATGAGAGCCTCGGTATTGGATTAGCGAATGGTTGTAGGATGTATGAAAAAGAAAGTGGTGGTTCATGTAAAAACAGTAGGTGACACTGAAGAATGCAAATGAAGCGGCGAATAGAATAATTATTAGGAATAGCTCTTGTTCGAAAATATAATACTGGTAATGAAAGGGATAGAAATCTACGAAAAAACGTTCGTGCTCTACCAAAAAAGTGAGGCGGTATTAATTTCGGAAGCAATTAAATTATTATTTTGTTTGGAACTTCTGAACCCAAAGGTTCGATGGATATTATGCAGACTACAATAGTTATCAAGATAAACTAATAAATGCACCTTATTATGCGACAACAGGGAGCATATGCTGGGATAATGTACAACTGTCTGCCTTCTTTGGGTAGCTTAAAAAGTCATATTATATACTGGGATTTTCCTTAAGCCCAGTGGCGTATTCTTTCGATTTGCAAACGACGAATATTCTTTCCCACCCTTAGAACGAGTTATATTTCTACTATTGTAAGCTGTGGTAATCGTAGGTTTTTAATCACTTTAAATCACGGACATTCACAGGCGTTCATTGTTAATTGGTTGAAGTTCAAGGCTTCGGCACCACGACTTTCTCTGGCTGAGGTCCGTGAGGGAATCGGGCATACTGTCCTAGTCCCGCAGCGAAGGGACATACCACAGCATGAGGTACGCTAGCCACAGCCTCTCGTGTGGTATGCGGAAGCTGCGCGAAGTTCTTTGTCTCCGACTTTGCACGGTGTGAGCGTCGTCCCAGACTTTCATGGCGCGCACGCGCGCGCACGCACGCACGCACACACACACACACACACACACACACACACACACACACACACACACACACACACACACACACACACACACACACACACACACACACACACACACACACACACACACACACACACACACACACACACACACACACACACACACACACACACACACGCACGCACGCACGCACGCACGCACGCACGCACTATCCACACTGGCACTTCTGACTCGGCAATTCAACGGAGGCCTCGGTGCAACGTTCAACTGACGGACTCCTCAATGTGATTTTAATGTAACGCCTCTGAAGACCTGCAATGTGTTCTGTGCGACTGCTGCCGCTACGCCTGAGACATTCTTTGGAGGCGACACTACACCTACAACGGGACACGAGCCTAGAACTGCGACACATTCTCGGCCCATTGCAAAGCACTACCTGCGCCTTACGTGCCACGAAAGCAGTGCTGACGTTCATGGAGGCCACGAGCGCTAATGAAACTTTGTGAATATCTCTATAGTGTATGCGTGTCTGTGTCTCTGTGTCTGTGACTGTGTGCTGTTAAGTGTCTATCTCTGTATATAACATAACCAGCACCAGAAGTAGCATGTTAGGAAAACAGCCAGGCTAACATCTCCAGCATATCATTAAAGGTTGTTTCTATTACCTCTGGCAGGCGCCTTGTCACTGCCGTGATGAGGCGGTCGTAATATCATGTCCCCAGAAAGCTGTCAGTGTGTTCCTAGGACCTAACATGATTTATGAGGGGGTACTTTTTACTGACCGCAATTTGTTCACCACATAGAATAATACATTGCCCCAAAGTGCGCATTTGCCGCGGTAAAATTTCTGTTCCCGCAATATTTATGGACGCGCTCATGCACCCATCCCCTGATATGGGCCGGACGTGTTTGTCACGTGGACTGACACAATAAGACTTTAGAATATTGCTTTTAAGCTCCTTGCATAGAGTTGCATACTATAAGATAAGCTCTCGTGATCAACAGCGTGACGAAAATTATGTTTGATGCATAAAATAGGACAAAGAAAAAAGTAGATGCATGCAATAGAGGCAATAGAGGGGTCCTGAACCACTTATTATCGAAGTCGGGACATATATTTGACGTTACAACAGACTGTGTCAGAAATACTTGGCCGCAAAAAAGAAGTATTTCAGTGCGTTGAGTAGAAACGGAGTTATCGGCAAATAAAGATCGCCTGTGACACACTTCGCGTTGCTGCCTGTCCTCCACTGCCTTGCACTGCCAAGGCTACGGCGGAGCCGGGTGGTGTCCACATTGCTGCGCCTACTGAACATCACCGTGGCATGCATTTGATATTTATTGTTGCATGTTCACAGAGACGCTACTATTCCTATTACGAGTCAAACTCGGAGGCTATAGCTGAGCTTATGGTTGAACTCACGGTCTCATCCCTGTGCTGTGCCACTACGTACTAGATATCTACGCGCGGCTCTTCTCGTACCGTGTGACACGAGTAGTACATCTTCTTACGCACTTATCTCTACGGCAATCGCTCAATTTTCGAGAGTCCGACAATCTTCATGTCCGCTCGTGCGACTACGTCGGCCGCGCGCTCATCGGCTATGCGACGGATGCAGCCTTCCGGACTTGCGCTGAAAGGATTCTTAACGTTATGAGCTTCGACCACGATGGCGGCACACCTAGATTGTGTGCAACTCAGGAAACTCCTTGTTCGAGAGATGTTGGCGCTCGGGTCCTGAGCTACGTCAGCAACAGATACTAATCAGAGCGCGCTGTTATCCTCAGGGAGCCGCAGGAGATCAGCTAGCTCACTCATCGCGGCACACAGCGGTTGCCGGGCACTACGCTGCAAACGCAGCTACATGCAAATGTATTGTCTAAATATGTGAACGACAAGGCTGGAGTGCGCGCTCGCACTTTTCCGCTCCAGTCTGGCCATGCTATTTGCTGAGGACCAGCTTTGTCCTGCATAAGCTTTAACAGCCACATTCTAATTGCGACTTTCGCGCCATAGCTCAACACGAAGCTAAATCCGCCAAAGTGTCTAGCCAGAAGCGGCCAGCAGCGAGTGCGGGCTGGCGAGCATACGCCTGGTCTGACCTTAAGCTTTGCGTGCTTTGAGGCTAGTTTTGTTTTTCAAAACTAATAGAATTTAGCGAGACACGACACTTATAAGCAGTCTGGTTAAACTTTCACTACAACGTGGGAAGGCGCGGCCGAGCGTTTGCAGACGACGGTCGGTGATAGCACAATAGTCGTATTTCCGGAAGTACGTAATTACTATCGAAATTCAAAACGCATATTTTAGCTTACTTCTGCCTGTTTAATAAACAGCGTCAATAAGTATACAAAGTAACAGTACGAAGAAGCGCAGTGATTCAGTTTATGTCAGCTCGTTGGTCAATAGCATCCGTCTGTGGGAATCTGCTATATGACGAAATTTAGCGGGCCAAAAAGAGTCAGAGAAGGCTGGCGTTAAGAAGAGAGTGTTTGAAAAAAAGGTGACTTCGTGCTCTGCTTGCCAGCTCCACGCACCGCGCACGAATGGTAAAATTTGGCTGAGATATTGCTGTGGTTGGTAGGCGAAGGGTTGGTACAGGAACCCTTCGAAGCCTGTTTGCATTTTACGGCGAGTATAACTGGACAAGGTTTATCGAAGTTTGATCTATATAAGTGTTGTTGGCCGACGGACGTGAGGACGTTTACTGCTGGCGCCGGCAAGTGTTTAAGTAGCACGCTCTCATCTTTCTTTCTTTCTCTTCCTTTTTTACTTCGTGATTTGCATCAGGCTAATTTCCGAGCTTACCATACATTTAAAGTAGAGAACATGGGAAAATATGTTTCAATTCCCTTGTAATAGCAAATAACGTTAAATTTTCGAGGATGATGTGTTTAGTTGTGTGCCCACCTAGTTGCCTCTAAAGTTGTTGCTCTCAAATACTGCACGAAAGCTGATGAGAGCCCTTCATTTTTGCACTAGAAGCTAACGCAAAAGAAAATCCTAGCTGCTACATAAACTATGAGACATATCTGCCGAAGGCGAGGTCCAAAAGAGAACATTGTTAGGTAATACAGACATTCAGAACAAGATAGAAAGAACACATTGAAATCCATTCTTCAACCTGACTACGCTTAGTCGCTCGCCGACGCTGTGTCGATCACCTAGAGAAAAAGAAAACACCAAGAAAATATAAAAACAGGAAAAAAATCCGTGTCTGTGTCAGCGATGCGGTTTCATTTCCCTTGGCTTTGTCATCAGCTTAGTGTATACATTTATGCAAAGGATGTTTCGTAGTGAGCAAAGTTCATGCGTTACTGGCGGCGTATTTCATTTGGCTTATTTATGGCCTTCACTCTCTTGCGGCGAACCCAGAACGACAGCCATCTCAGTCTGACAGGATAAGACAAAAAAATCACAAATCAGCGCCGGTAATCCGCAAATGCTGCAGAAGTAACTGCATAGCCTCCCGAAATCCAGTGTGCCTGACCGATTGATGAGCTGGACTCCTACACGTGGAGCGTCTTTTACGAAGCAATGTGAACAGCCTCCGAGTCGCAAGAACATTTCACTTACGTAAATTAAAAGAGAAATGTAAAGAACAGGATGGATTTGACCCAATAGCACTCCTGAATTTGTGGAGCAGAGAAACGTACAGAAATCTGTTCAATGTTGACCAGGACAGAATATCAGATTCGGAAGATTTCACGAGGAGCTTGATGATCTAGCGAGTTGTAGCCAATTATTTCAGTGGTCATATACAATCATGAGCCATTTCCCTGTGTGAATGTGGATCCCCGGGGAAGCTGTTTAGCACACGGAACAGAGGTGACAAAGAATTTGATATCGGTCCACCGGTCGAAACTGTTGAAATTACAGACTGGTTCTGTTTAACTTGCAGCATCACTGAAGTTCTCTACGTTTGAAAGGTAACCTGCGGAATTTATCTGCATATATATAGTCATATCATAAGAAGCCAACAAACATTAACACCGAGGACAACATATGGGAAATTACTTCTGCTTAATAAATGAAACAAAGAAACGATAAATTAATGGAAATTAAAGTGGATGAAAAAACAACTTGCCAGATGTGGGAACCGAACCCACAACCTTCGTGTTTCGCGTGCGATGCTCTACCAATTGAGCTACCGCGGCGCTGTTTTCCCGTCCACTTTCTTGGGTATTTATGTGTCCTTGTAGAAACCTGGGAGTGTTAGCCAGCGCCACCACTCACAGACTTTGGCGGCGGACGTGGAACGTCCTTTTTGCCGCAGGCGTCACGAAAACGTGATCTTTTTGGGTGAAGGCAACTGGTCAATAAAGCCACATATGCTACCTGAAGGCATCAATGTTGCCGGATTCGAGAGCCTCGTTATGTAATCAATCAGAAAAGGGGGTTAACCCCTCGGTTAACCCCCTTTCTTCTCGTTATATATATATATATATATATATATATATATATATATATATATATATATATATATATATATATATATATATATATATGTATATAAATTTTGGGAGTAAGGTGAAGGCATTGTGGATCCCCATCCCTCAAAGATCCCTCACAGATCCCTCAAAGATTTACTATTTTGGCTTTCTTTAGTTTCGCGCGAGTTGTATCAATAACACAGTAAAAAAAAATTATGTTGTTACAAAAACCAAAAGCTGTGTTAAAAAACCAAAAGCCGTTCCAAAGCCGTGTTACAAAACTTATAACTTGAGATGCCTTCCTGGCAATATGATTTATCTGTCTGTTCAATCTCAATAATCCAGCTGTATCAATCACGCAGTAAAAAAAAAGGATTGAGGTCAATGGTATCGCATCCACGTATGAAGGCAATGAATGTACGCCATAACATTTTCAAAATAAAATTTGCGTGCTTAAAAGCGCAATGCAGGATGACTTCTTCGTTGTTGATTGGATTTCTGATTGGATGTCTGTATTGCGATGATTAGAGTAGAGATGACTGAGAGTACAAATTACTGGTAAATCTGAAGAGCCATTGTTTGGTCGTAGCCGTCACCTCTAGCAGTCAACGTGGCCACGTACTTAAGGAGGGAGTGCGATTTGCGTCGTACAGGTTTAACGGCAGGACGCCAAGAGATGCGATCATCCACAATTAACCCCAAATGACGGTGTTTTCGCACCCAGTTTATAGGGGTTTCTTCAAGCTACAGTCGGCTCATTGTTCGACGAGTGCGTTGTTTAGGGCGATATGCTATTGAAGCGGACCTAGCAGGAGATATGTGCAGACCACCTTCACCCAAGTACTCCGAAGTCACTTTTAGAGCTCTTTGCAAGCTTGCACGACGCCGCGGACCAAGGTGCGAAGGGTCGCTTATCCACAGAGCAATGCCATCTGCATAGACAGCTACGCTCATAAGGAAGTCACTGCCCCGAGGCGAAGGACTTGGAGGCGCGGCGAGTGCGCTGTTAAACAAAAGCGGCGATAAAACGTTGGCCTGTGGGAAACCGCACTTCACCATTTCGGTATTCACTAGTTACTCCTCTGACACGCACTTTCATCCGGCGCTCCGATAGAAAATTATGCACAAAGCGGAGCAGATAAACCGAAATTCCCGCGGTTGCAAGAGCGGAAATAATCGCCTTATACGGAACTGAATCGAAAGCTTGCTGTATGTCTAAGAAGAGCATGTAGGCGGAATGCTTGTTTTCTTTAGCAAATTCGAGTGCTGAGACAAGGTCTCATATGCTGTCCAGAGCCGAACGGCGGCGACGAAAGCCACTCATGACATCAGGGAAAAAATTCAGCTCCTCTAGCCTGACATCTAAGCGAAACAAGACCATTCGCTCCATTAACTTGATGATGTTTGAAGTTAGGGATATTGGTCGGTAGGACTTGAGGTGCCTTGCCGGACGCCCGGGCTTTAAAAGTGGTATCACCATGGACGATTTTAATTCCGCAGCGATTACACCGGTTGTCCATACTTCTCTACACTCGTCCAATATACGGTCATGAAAACTCTTATCAACGTTCCGCAATGCTTGATACGTCACACCATCTTCGCCTGGAGCAGTGCGGCGTTTGGAGAGGCTCAGCGCGTGTCGCAGCTCCTCAAGAGTGAAATCTGCCTCTTCCATCTGGCAGGCTGGACCGTAGCAAGCGGTTATGGTGCTGTGACCTGTCAAAGAAGGAAGGTTGCCATTTGTGGTGTCACTGGAGGCAGGAAAGACTAAAATGTCTGGAAATACCTCCGCTATAACTTTTGATGACTGGCCAGTCACTATGCACAATGCAGCCGCAGGATCCTTGTGAATTTCAGGAGTGCGGAGAGTCTTCACTATGCGCCGCATACTTCCATAACCACTTCCAGTATGCAGTGAACTACATAAGGCTTCCGAGCTCTTGCGACGAAGCTGTGTTGTATGCCACCGTATGGCTGCATCAATGTCATTATACATAGTGCAGTCGGTGCGTCGTTTAGAGCGCTGTGCCCGCCTATAAGCGCGCCGTCGACATGCGTGGAGCCGCAAAAGCTTTAGATCTTTAGGGCAAAAATATGCAATCAAGAAGTATTTCCATTTCATTCTGCGTTTTTGGGCACCCAACGGAAGACGTTTGTGTGCGTTTCCTGTGCCAAATAAATTGAGAAACTTTGGGATTAAGAAGAAAGCATTGTAGATCAGCATCTCTGCAAAGAGCCTTCGATTTACTACTTAAGTTTCTTTAGTTTGAAGCGAGTTGTATCGATAACCCGGTACAAAAAGATCGAGGTCAATGGTATCGCATCGACATATGAAAGCAATGAATATACATCTTAAAATTTTCAAAATGAAATTCGCGTGCTTAAAATCGCAATAATGGATGAGTTCTTCGTTGTTGATTGGATTTCTGATTGGATGTCTTTGTATAGCGGTGATAGTGCCATGCGCGGCGGATCGGCGCTGCGGTTTGTCAAGTTATGCTTTCGCTATGATTTTCTTTTTTCTTTTTCACTGGCTGAATCAAACTAGTGTTCTGGTGCACTAGCTGTTTCAAGACCCGTGAACTGTTCCCAAGGACTCTTCCTTTAATGCCTCTGTGTATCGCTATGGCTTTATTCTTCGCAAATAGTTCTTTTTTTTTTCACAGACGTCGACCGAGAGAAGCACCCAGTGTCTCTACAACAGGGCGATTTCTCCCTACATTGGTTTAAAAATAAAGAAGTAGTAGTTTCCCAGCTAGACCACAGAACGATAAAAAGAAAGGTATTTTACGCTGATATGTTTTCCTGATTTCTCTGCTACTAGCTCATAATATTAGGACCTTAAGATTTGTATCTTCAACTAAATTATTTAGCACTTCGCTGCAAAACGTACATTGCCCACAACAATGACTGGCGTGCACGCGCGTGCAGCAAAACGATGTCATCTGCAGCGAGCACTGGCAGCGATGCATTGTACATCGAAGTTGGCACTCAGTATCACGATCCACGGTCGCCTCGTGCATCATCACGGAAAACTACAATGTCATACAAGGCAGTGCAGTGGCTTGTTGTTCTTTCGCGGAGCCATGAAGTTCCGCTAGCGGAAGTGGTCGGCGGCAATACCATGAGCTATGAGAGCCCTGGTATAACAGAAACTATGGTCTATACAAGGTGCGCGAGCTGACGTGGCCGCACGGACAGCGTTTAATGCAGGATAGGCTCGCTATGGAGAAACGCTTCCTTCGATGGAACCACAAACTCATTCCTCTATTCTGGTTCGCTACATTATTTTCACTCACAATACACGTCGTCAGAAAGCTGGTCTATCAACTGTAGGTGAACCACTGACTTGCCTCTAGAAATTAAATCATACTACGTTAATACGCGGAGCCGCAAAAGCTTTAGATCTTAAGGGCAAAAATATGCAATCAAGAAGTAATGAACGACAACCTCATGGGCATCATTAAGGAGTGCGCAATAGAAGTCGGTGGTAACGCCGTTAGACAGGAAACCAGTAAGCTATCGCAGGAGACGAAAGATCTGATCAAGAAACGCCAATGTATGAAAGCCTCTAATCCTACAGCTAGAATAGAACTGGCAGAACTTTCTAAGTTAATCAACAAGCGTAAGACAGCGGACATCAGGAACTATAATATGGATAGAATTGAACAGGCTCTCAGGAACGGAGGAAGCCTAAAAACAGTGAAGAAGAAACTAGGAATAGGCAAGAATCAGATGTGCGCGTTAAGAGACAAAGCCGGCAATATCGTTACTAATATGGATGAGATAGTTCAAGTGGCTGAGGAGTTCTATAGAGATTTATACAGTACCAGTGGCACCCACGACGATAGTGGAAGAGAGAATAGCCTAGAGGAATTCGAAATCCCACAGGTAACGCCAGAAGAAGTAAAGAAAGCCTTAGGAGCTATGCAAAGGGGGAAGGCAGCTGGGGAGGATCAGGTAACAGCAGATTTGTTGAAGGATGGTGGTCAGATTGTTCTAGAGAAACTGGCCACCCTGTATACGCAATGCCTCATAACCTCGAGCGTACCGGAATCTTGGAAGAACGCTAACATAATCCTAATCCATAAGAAAGGGGACGCCAAAGACTTGAAAAATTATAGACCGATCAGCTTACTGTCCGTTGCCTACAAAGTATTTACTAAGGTAATCGCAAATAGAATCAGGAACACCTTAGACTTCTGTCAACCAAAGGACCAGGCAGGATTCCGTAAAGGCTACTCAACAATAGACCATATTCACACTATCAATCAAGTGATAGAGAAATGTGCAGAATATAACCAACCCTTATATATAGCTTTCATTGATTACGAGAAAGCGTTTGATTCAGTCGAAACCTCAGCAGTGATGGAGGCATTACGGAATCAGGGTGTAGATGAGCCATATGTAAAAATACTGGAAGATATCTATAGCGGCTCCACAGCCACCGTAGTCCTCCACAAAGAAAGCAACAAAATCCCTATAAAGAAAGGCGTCAGACAGGGAGATACGATATCTCCAATGCTATTCACAGCATGTTTACAGGAGGTATTCAGAGGCCTGGAGTGGGAAGAATTGGGGATAAAAGTTGATGGAGAATACCTTAGCAACTTGCGATTCGCTGATGATATTGCCTTGCTTAGTAACTCAGGAGACCAATTGCAATGCATGCTCACTGACCTGGAGAGGCAAAGCAGAAGGGTGGGTCTGAAAATTAATCTGCAGAAAACTAAAGTACTGTTTAACAGTCTCGGAAGAGAACAGCAGTTTACGATAGGTAGCGAAACACTGGAAGTGGTAAGGGAATACATCTACTTAGGGCAGGTAGTGACCACGGATCCGGATCATGAGACTGAAATAACCAGAAGAATAAGAATCGGTTGGGGTGCGTTTGGCAGGCATTCTCAAATCATGAACAGTAGGTTGCCACTATCCCTCAAAAGGGATAGCAAAAGTACAACAGCTGTGTGTTACCAGTACTCACATATGGGGCAGAAACCTGGAGGCTTACGAAAAGGGTTCTGCTGAAATTGAGGACGACGCAACGAGCTATGGAAAGAAGAATGATGGGTGTAACGCTAAGGGATAAGAAAAGAGCAGATTGGGTGAGGCAACAAACGCGGGTAAACGACATCTTAGTTGAAATCAAGAAAAAGAAATGGGCATGGGCCGGACATGTAATGAGGAGGGAAGATAACCGATGGTCACTAAGAGCTACCGACTGGATTCCAAGGGAAGGGAAGCGTAGCAGGGGGCGGCAGAAAGTTAGGTGGGCAGATGACATTAAGACGTTTGCAGGGACAACATGGCCACAATTAGTACATGACCGGGGTAGTTGGAGAAGTATGGGAGAGGCCTTTGCCCTGCAGTGGGCGTAACTAGGCTGATGATGATGATGATGATGATGACGTTAATACTCCCGCCTTTCAAAACTGGTAAAGAGTTTTCACAAAAGTGCGCTAAAGACGAAGACGAAAGGAGCACATACGACAGCACGGGCACTGGTCCTCTCGTATGTGCTCCTTTCTTCTTCGTCTTTAGCGCGCTTTTCTCAAAACTCAAGATGACTGAAGTCACCCAAATCACGGTATTGTTGGCAAACAGTGATCGAACAAAGGACGTTCGTGGAGCAAACGTTTCGACAAGAGCCTTGCCTTCGTCAATGTAATAATTGCCTTCTTTGACGTTTATACACTTCACGCTCCTTCACCACCATCAGGTAAGAGAATAAGTGAGTGCGTAAGGAGAATGAAGCATTCGCAATATTATAAAAAAAGGAGTCTTTCGTTCTATTAGAGATGCAAGACGGGGAGTAAAATGCAAGAGCTGGAGTAAAAGGGATTGTGTTAACGTTTCTTCCAAGAAGTAGGGGCGACGAAGAAGGAAACGTATTTTCGTGTGTGCGCAGGTGTTGCCAATGCTGATGGCTCAGTTTTCTCAGAAGGTTTAAAACGGTTGCGCAATCCCCGTTTCCTCTTCTCATGTTACCGCAATTCTGTTTATCGTTTTGCTTTCTCTCATTCTACTTTAGGCACCCGCGTCTTCTTTTCACCACCTGTTGATTAGGGAGGTTGAGTTATGTTATCAAGGGAATCAGTTGTTTCCCTGACGACGCCAAGTGTACATCTCCAGAAGAAAGTTGATGCCAGTGACATTCTTTGCTCGACCACTGTTCATCGCTCCATTCCCTCTTGTGATTTCTTAGATTGTTCGACATTCAAAAGCAACGAGTAATACAATCACCTAGCAGGACACAACAAGGCAAAACAACTCATCTTTATTTATTTATTTACTCATTTCTTTCTTTTTCTCTTTCTTTCTTTCTTTATCTTTATTCAAGGCAAGTTACACAGGAAATTGCCTTGAATTGGATGACAAAAGGCATACGGTGCCTGACAAGGCCATGCTACCCTTGCAGCAGCGCACCAATGAGGCAGACATAAGCAAAACAAACACTTCCAAAATAAAAAAAAAGCACTGTTCTAGTGTAAGGATGCAAAAACAAGAAATGATTGCATTTTTATACAAATCAAAGATAATAAATGTTGCAGACAGTAGGAAAAGAACTCGCAGATTACACAAAAGTCAGAAATATGAGGACAGACCGGAAGTGATATAACGAATACAGAAGACCATTTATACTATCAGCGGAGTACGTTTCATTGGCAGTTTGATGCGGCATCAAACAATTTTTTTTCAGGGTTTGTTCATATTGTAGGATGGTTGCTCCTTTATTTATAGCACCTAAAATAATTTACCTGGTTACGATACTTCCTTCGTAAACATTTTGTACATATTCAAGTAATGCTATACTAATTAACTCATCAAAGAGCAACGTATCACATAAAAGAAACTGCGAAAAAAAACTGAACATCGTGCAGGCATTGACAAAGAAAACGTAAAACTTTTGTCGCCGACTTGCATGCTTGTTTTTCGTCAGCTCCGGAAGATGGCGCCACGCGTTACGCCGGCCACCTAGACGGCTATGGAAAGCCCGGGACGCGTTGCCTTGACAACGAACCGGTGTCCGATCCATCCGCTGCCGGGACGGGCTGCTAGGTCCATAAGAGAACCACACGTGACCCAGGAGCTTTGGCAGTTGCGTTCGGGTCAGCCGGTGCGAAGGTACGCACATGGAGCGCTCGACCAGCGCTAACAGGCTGTCGGAACTCGAAGCCGACAGCCGCGCGTCTTCTTCAACGCTAATACAAGTCGAGACGGACGTCTGGAGAGCTCTGTAGGATAATTAATGCCGTCATTATCAAGCTGCATCGTCACGTCGTTTATTCATAGTTTCGAGAAGACTTACGAAACATGAAGGTGGGCCGTTGCTGCACCTTCGGAGTCATTCAATACGGTTGGTGTGGCTACGTGTCTGCGTTCGCGTAGTTTGCAAGAGGAAAGACCCGTTCGTCGACTTGCGAGACCTCGCACTGTCAACCATCGATCTTTGTGTTGCGAGATTTTTGTGTCGTTTAAGGACCAAATAGTTGAATTGGACCTGAGAGTCGACGCAAGCTTTGTGAGCTTCGGTCCCTCGGTTGCTCCATGACATTGACTACAACAAACTTTATCGTTGTTACCGGAAAGACGCGATGCTTTTCCACTCAAGGAGGAACCTAAAGATCGTCACACTTTTCGGAACTTTCAACAGGTAAGAATACTGACATACGGCATACTATATATGTGTACATTAAACAGCTGTGAGTTTTCACCAATGCTTTTCAAATAATAAATAGACGAACAAAACAATTTTCAAGGGTATCACGAAAATTGACTAGCACAAAGATTTCTGCTCAGTGTTAAAATGGTTTGCTTCTTTACCATCATTTTCACACTTCGAAATATTTAGTTTATACCATTCTTACTCATCACTGTTTCCGAAATAATTCTGTGAATTGTCGACATTGTTCAAGTAAACTGTGCGGCCATATAAAGCAGAATAGGGCTTCCAAGATCCTTGAACAAAACAAGATTTTGTAAGATGCACTCTCCATGGAATACGTTATGAAACATCAGAACTGATTTTATTTCAGCTTGGTTTATGAATCATTCTTGTCGATGCAACATCTTGTCACCGATGTAGCATTCAAATAATTTATAGTTCTAAACGCGATGGCGCATTTATAGAAATAAGCACCCTGTAAAGCGTGCTTTGCCTGTACGACAACTACGCCCTGCTACAAAGCTTTAGGTATGATGGAAATACATTTTAATATCGTCGTTACAAGAAGGAACGGAACTCCAGCAGGAAATGCAACAGTATTACCTAGTTCTCTCTCTATATTACATGTAAAAATGGCTTTTTTTTTTTAAATTAGCACATATGTGCTTTTATATTCAAAAATAAGCTGGCCCAAGTTCTCGTGCAATAAAATTTCGCCACGACGTTTACGAGAGAACTAATCATTGGTTGCGAGTTTCATTCATTGCCGAAGTTGTCACGCTTTGATGGGAGCGGTACGTAGAAAGAATCGCGTATGCTGATTTTATTGATTACTGAAGACTGTAGCTTGTGGCAGTTAATACGAAACTCAGCGCTATAGATTCGATATTCGCTTAATTGACCATTGAAATAACTTTATAAATTAATGGATTGGTGACTGCCACAATAAACAATCGATGCATATTCTTTTAATGTATCACTGACCACTCACAAAACTCATATGACACCCAAGCACTGCACGGTCACTGCCAGAATGCCCTGGAAATAGGGAAGCGTTGCTGAGAAATTCATTCCAGTTCAGCTAAGACAAGTGCAAATCTAGAACGTGCTCCTCGTCTGGCCCCGTCCCGTTGTCGTTTCCTGAATGGGAAGTTAACGTTGCGTTTCTTAGAAATCAGGAACAGTGGCATTGTTTTTTCTCATTTGACTTGACACCAATATTTGTCAGTCGTGATTAGTTGTTCCTTGCCTTTTCGAAGGCGCAAACTCTGGACTACATTAATGGGAAATCTCTACAGGTTATGAACATCCTTTTCTCAATTTTAAGCCAAGTCTTTTGCAAAATGTTTTGCACGGCGAATCTCCAAAAGTAATGGAATACCGCAAGGAGACTTCTCACTCTGTGATAAATTTTGAAGCTGAATTTGACGCCAGTTAATATCAGAACAGGTTCACTCAGAACGTTCGAGTTTAAGAAACACCTTCATGACTTTTTTGTTGCCACGCCGACAGCTGCTGACGTGCTTCCCTACTATTAGCGCTTTCAGCATAATGAAAGTCTGTGCAAAAGAACAACAGCAAAAAAGAAAAGAAAACAGGGGTTCAACTTACTCCAATGTAGCAATATTGGTCGATACCGGGCCCTGGGCTAGCGCCAGGTCCTTTTTTGAGAATGTTTCGATCTAGTTCGAATATGCACCGCAATGATAACAGCTTAGTGGGAGTGTCGAAACTCCGCCCCTGCATTACTGCACTTCGATCTATGACAATTTTAATAAATTTTATTTTCTTCGTTAAATTGAAGTAGATCCGCCTTCATCGAAAATGTGAAACCCGCTAGATCGACGCGTTTTCTTGTTGCCGAACGTTCATACAAGAAATTCGTACAAAACCATAGAAACCCGTACATCTCGTCGCCTTTTTAACTCTTGCAGCATCCAGCGCTTGCATGGTTCAACAATTTCCTTTAATCAATCGCTTTTTCCTAGCGCCAGTATAGAGTGGAACAATTTACCAGATAGAGTTATCAATGAGCGCAACCCCATTATCTTCAAGCAGCTGCTTACTGATCACCTTTAACCCTAACCTTATAATGACAGTATTGTGCCTTCATTGTCTTGCGATTGCCGTCTCACATTGTGACTGTTCTGCTGATTTGCTTTTGCATTCTATTCAGTGTGCCTCTTGGCTTTTTTTGTTTTTGTTTTGTTTTAATACGAATCCACAGGCTGAGTTCTGTAAGAAATTGTGACTATATCTTTGTTTCTATCCTTATCTTCTGCAACCCCCCCCCCCCCCCCATGTAAATTAACCTTGAATATGAAGAGTTAACAGTAAAGAAATAGTGCAATTTTGCATAACAATGTTCCTGTGTAAGGTAAAGGTACTTTGTCCTTACTATCTGGTGTGGGACATCGCATTGATTGATTTTTACTTTTTTACTACATGACATGTTACAATAATAAGGTAGTTACAACTGACTTACGTCAAACTGTTCATTGGTCTTCATATTTCGGTTTGCCACTTCTTATTATAAGGAACCAATAATGCATGAATAATATCGCTATACGTACACATATTTCTTAATTAAACAATTTTGTCCTTGACAAACTACGTTTCACACCCTTCAATAAAGGAGACAGTCAAACCTACGCTACGCAGACAACTACACAAACTCCACAATATATCCGTGGTGGGGTGATAAGAAAGCAGGAGAGCATTAATTTGTCCTAATCTTTTTCTTTCAGATTCACTTTCTAACGTGTAATACCAATCCAGATCGTAATTCTACCACAGCTAAGGGTTTCCGTTTCTATATAAAAAAATGCTCTTATTTAAGGAATTGGCGTATCGCTGCCTGAAAATCTCCTCCTAAGAGAACACACGCCCAAGCAAATTAGGCACATAGCGAGCAGGATAAATGAACCGGCCAAAATGGTCTCCAGCTTATGCGACTCTGTCTGACTTGGCTAGATGGCACGAATATTCTGGAACTGTAATATTTAATTCAGACTACTTACAAATATTCTTACCGCCAGCTGTTTGGTCTTCACGTTTTGGATGGCCACCATATTTATGGCTGCTCATCACTGATATCAATGCCGTGATATACAAAACCGTCACCTTGACTGTGAGGAGGTGAGGGGTTTTAAGAGAGTTTTTTTTCTCTTTCCCATAGAAGGGTCTTTCGTTTATGTCACAGAATCGAAAACTTAACATATTAATGTTCAAAAACGGGGATTACTGTTTTAGAAATGAAGAATGGGGATATAGTTAATGTAAAGATATCATACCTGTTGTGTATTCCTGTACTTTAAGCACAGCACCATCTCGAGACAAGACTTGAGCCTATTATTGTTATAGTGAAAGAATTTCAAAGGAAGTCCACATAGAAATTGTGGTTAAGGTAGCAGCAATAGCGAGAAAGAGAGTTGCAGACATTTTATATAGTATTCCAGGAACGCTTCACATTACAATAATGGCCGTCTACTCTCTTATTCGATTAAAAACTCGGCACTCCCTCCACTGTAAAAGTCTCAGGTACGCCTACGATACGACTGATGCTCTTCCCGTGAAAGACTACGAAGGGGTAATTGCATCAGGCTCTAGAATAAACAAAACAATCATGATCTATCCGTCCGTCCGTCCGTCCGTCCGTCCGTCCGTCCGTCTGTCTGTCTGTCTGTCTGTCTGTCTGTCTGTCTGTCTGTCTGTCTGTCTGTCTGTCTGTCTGTCTGTCTGTGTCTGTCTGTCTGTCTGTCTGTCTGTCTGTCTGTCTGTGTCTGTCTGTCTGTCTGTCTGTCTGTCTGTCTGTCTGTCTGTCTGTCTGTCTGTCTGTCTGTCTGTCTGTCTGTCTGTCTGTCTGTCTGTCTGCAATTCGCGCCTAACCACTGCGGGGCATGTAGACTGCTTAAAATTCTTGAGTATGCAAAGTAGCAATTCTTTCACGTTTTTGCGTTGTTTATCCCCTTTTACTCGTGCGGTAAGCAAATCTCTGTGGCTTTAAAACAAAACACAGTGCCAATATTTCAAAAGGGCTGCATCAAGTTTACTTATATACCAGCCCTTCCTTTCCTGCCGTTTTCCTTGCTTCCGCTTTTTCTTCTTTTAAAGACTGTGCAGGGATAGTATTTAGTGCAATATTTTGTTTTTTGCCATGCCCTACACACCAATGATTGGCCACAATTTTTTTTGTAGGCTGCAGGCCATGCAGCAAACCAAGCTGAAAGCTCCTTTTAGTAAGGTCTTAAACTACTTTTGCTGAAATTAGTGGTAATTGTGCAATTATTGTGCCCATTCTGGCAGCTGATTCCACTTCACATATGCGCGCTAAAGTAACCGATGTAGCCTTTTCTCTCAGAAACTCTACACCACAAATGTTAAACACATTATCGACCTTTCGAATGAGCGGCTCACTTGAACGTAGCCATGCGAATAGTCTCCAGCTATATATTTGTCTATTGCGCCAACTGTTTCTACGAGGACCATAGTTCAGCAAATTGCTATACCTCGGATTTATTAATGACGGGGTCGGAATTGAGCAATAATGGTGCAACAACGCCTCCGCTAAGTGCTTAGACATTGACATCAAAGTGGTTTACGGTGTCTCAATCGAAAGTGCCTTCAGTCTACAGCCGTTGTTGCCGTTACTGGGATAGAAGCTGTAACCCGTTCACCAGCGCATTCACTCTGTACCACAGGTGGCACGTAGCACAAACAGAGGACGCCAATGTGTGCGCAAAATGCTCTTGAGAAATGTAGACCAAGAGTAAGACAAAACTTGCTCCTGTTAATAATTCTTGCGTCTTGTATGGTTCTCCGAATACAATTAGGAAGAAACTTGTGAGTAAAAAGAACATAGAGCGCAATCTAAACACAAGCAAAACACACAGTTTGATCACGAAAAAAATTAGAAGCAATAAGAAGAGGAATAGAAGAAGACAGAGCAAAAATAAATTGAGTGTTGTTACCGTGTACCAAAGCATTCACTACATTTCTCGCGTCCTCTTCCAGTAACCAGCCACCGGACGCAGTGACATAAAAAATAACCACACGAGTATCTGAGCATGAGTGACCCTGAACCGAGTGACCTTAAGCCTAGCGCCTCTTTTTCAGCGTAGTTAGGTGGCGACGTACGGACGTGAGTGAACTGCAGAACCCTTGTCGCGATGGGTGCTGCGCGTCAGAGTAGAGACGACTCGCGAGGGTATGTGATTTGACGTATGAGCCGTTGCTGTACTCGTTTGCTCTTTCTACCGTTTGTTCAGGATCCACATATACGAAGAGATAATAAATGAGCAACGAAAGAAGGTCCCTGCTACTACAGGGGATATAACATTGGCACAAAGATATGTTCTCACTTCTTCTGCCGTTCGCATCACTCTGGGGGTTACTTTGGCTGCTTGTTAAACCTCCATTTTCGTACGAAAGAGTGTAGAAAGCGTACTCGCCGCGCCTGTCGTGACTTTCGCATGCCTTTCACACACGAAAGGCATGGGATCTATTTAAATCTGCAATGCGATTCCGTATACCTCAATCTTATTGAGATGTGTTAAGTAAAACACACGAAGGGCAACAAATTTGAACAAATACTACACTACTGACGTAACAAGCGTCGCCAATAAATGCCATCTTGCACTCCGCGGTCCATTTTACAACGGACAGAGATTAACAGCTTACAATCACAGGGCTTGAGAAACATAATAGGACCGAAGCCCGCACTCCGATATTAACAAAATGAAAACATTGAGTCAAACCCTGTATGGCGAGTTTTCCGTTATTTCAACGCTTCTATCTAGGCACCTCCTGACAGTCTATCATGACGCACATCACTATAGCCATGAGAGGCCCTGCTGGGCGGCACGCGATTTCTTTATCTGCAGTGTAATAAACACCACACCGAACGAAATTGATAGACTGCAATGAAGAGAGAAGCTGCTGCTCCTACAAATAGTACCATTGGAATGGAAGAGTTCATTTGAACGTTCGATCGAAGGTCAGTTAGTCATACTGAACACTGACCGAGTCTCAATTTTGGTGAAGACTCCACTTTTCCCTTTAGCCCGGACATCGCGCAAAGGCTTGTTTAATATCGCATTCGCAATTTCGCAAATTCTGGTTGGAGATGGCGCACTCTTTCATACGCAGATGACTAGGCACGCAGTTCACGAAAGAAATACACCCTTCCCAGAAGTTATCAAGAATGTTGGGCAGCAGCTGGTGAAGTTTTAAGCTTATCCCCTGTTTCTTACAGCGCGCGAAACGAAGTTAACATGTCCCGAGCGGGCTGCGCTTCTTTTACTGCATTAGTTGTCTTTCACTTTTTAGCGCACAGAAGTACAGATGAGGTGCCGCCAGCTGTGGTGCACAAGCTGCGTTAGTATGAAGGACAAAGCTGTAATATATTTGTACGCGAACTTCCCAGTTATGGCAAGGTCATCGGCTTAGCGTAGAAATTCCAAAACAGAAGCCACAAAAGCAATGCTCTGAAAGTCCAGCAAAGCCACCCTTTCAAGGTATTGCTTCTCCTGGCGGCAGTAGTTGCTGCGCAAAATAGCAAGGACGAGGCTCCATTCACCATGTCGTCCTTAAAGAGCAAAATATTATGAAATAGCGATAAGCTTGCAAGTCTTCCACCGCGAAACGAATACAGCTTTACTTGATTAGACAGCAATTTTCGCATGCTTCTACATCTTCTTTCCACTTTGATGGAGATGGAAACTGCCATTTTGTGCTTGGGCGTCAGGTATATTCTGCTGACTCCTATTTTATTCTATTTTTATGAGAAAGGAGTCTCAAGAAAACTAATCGCAGTGATATTTTACTCGACATCGTTATTTTGTTTTTAATGAAAGCGCAAGAACAAGGCTTCCTAAATTTGATGAAATCGGCATATTCCAGAATTGAATGACTGAATTGCAGGGTGTTTTGGAGACCTTCAAAACGTTTTTCCTATGAAACTTTTCAGTGCGAATTTTTCACTCTTATCACGCTATCATGATGAACTGCATGAGAGAGTTGACGACAGTCAATTGTCATGCAACTAGATTTCAGCGTCTGTATTGCCCCTTCCCCTCTAAATTTTCAGAGGTCCACAATTCCTGCTAGTGATGATTTATGAACCATTTGCCATGGCAGCCCCAATTATGTTCATGAGCACTGACCATCGACTTTAACCGGAAGCGAATATGATGGAAGTAGTACCATATGGAAACGTAAGGGTTTGTCAACAGGACTTTTAGCTTCCCTTCGTTTGGCGTGTCCGCTCACCTATGTTCGGTTTATATTAACTAGGCCGCGAGAAAAGGGCTGAGAAGATTATCTACGCAATATAACAACATTTTTGGGCTAGGAAGACGTACTAATTAATGGGCTTCATTTTCCTGTGTTCAGTGTAGTCACATCTAGTAGTGCTTCTATTTCATTGTGAAGTGCGGCAAAAATCAAACAGAAAGGAAATGTGATGAAAACACCTCTTGCAACCTCAGCTTCCCCTCCAGTTCGCAGCTGTTCTGCCGCATTCAAGTTCTCCAACGAGACTATAGATATTCCTGTAATAGCGGAAGCTGAGCTTCCAACTACACTTTGATGATGCTAAATAAAGCAAAATACCCACAACGCTGAGTTGCATAGGCGCTTTTGATAAGAGAACAAAGACAATCACTTCTAAAACAAACATAGAGAACCACGGGGAAATAAAGAAGAAAATGGAAATTTGTAGAGAGAGTGTTATAAATGTTTTCCGATACATGCGCGTTTCGCTTTGTAAGACTTCTCCAGCATCTCGAGATGCCATATATTCTGATATTATACACTAATGTTTTATTTCTCGCAAAGATATCATTTCTTTCACCTCCTAGAATGAAGCAGAATTTGAAACGAACAGGTCGCCAGCTATTTCCGTACCTTCCGAGATCAATACTAGTAATTATTGCATAAAAAATTAAGCGCACACTGTTCATTGTAAAGCCAACAATTTCAGATGGGCGAACCTAAGATCATCTTCAAAGATCGTTTGAAGATGACACGTTGTGGGCGAGCGTGGACCGAGTCACATCTTCATACACTCGCGTTTTTTTATAATAGCTGCATTAACAGATCACCTCTTCTGTCTCCCTAAGTACGTTTCCTTCATCAGGTGATTTATCTTTAGTGTATATTTTTTGTGTAGATCGATCTTTTTGTTCTATTTATTTTCATATGTATTAGGCTCCACTTGTTCACGCTGTTCTCTCGTGGTCCATGCACCGGGAAGGGTCATAGCGCACGTACACTACATATTCACCTAGCAGCGATGCAACCTAACGAACTAAATGTACGATTATAGAAAGCTGCCTCTGACAACGCAAGAGAAACAGATGAAATTAGTACTACGTTGTAAGAGAAAATAAATGAGCTCCGAATATGCACCATTGAATCAAACACCCGAAATATCAGCCAGGTGCAAAGGATTACGGTAATGTCCCAGAACTATCGTTTCTGCCTTTGATTCCTATATTTATAATTGTTCTAAATACAAACAATCTCGTACGTCTGACATTTTTAAAGGAAGGCGTCAGATACAGCCAGAGGCAACTGATTGCAGGAAGTTCAAGTGACGTGCTCACAAAAACAGCACATGAAGGCATGCGGCAGCAATACAGTGAGATCGGACAGTCTCTCCTTCGTGCAACTGCGCCAGTAATGACTCTCCTGCGCTTTGGTAAAGTATAAACGTGCAAATACTGCACCACGGACGACTATCTTGTTTGACATCAAGACACAGAAACACATTTCGTTGCCGTATTTACCACCGGTTCTCTTCGCTTCGGTGGCACAGGCGTTCCCTTCGAGAGTTCAAGACAAACAAGCAGCGATGCTCTACCCACACCGTGTGCGCTCTTGCACAAGCGCAAAGGGCAAATATTTTCCTTGCCCGAACACCCGTGCGTACATTTCACACGCCGAGCCATGACGCCTGCGTCCTCTCGGCTTCATCGTTCTTCCGTGCTTTTTGTCAGATTTGGCGTTCCCGATACTTCTGTCTTGGATTTTATGTTTGCTTTGTTTCGCGTTTCGATTTCTCTGCATTTATACCGCGCTAGATGTTAGAGCCAGCTTCAGTGCCATTCTGGAGAACCCTCTATAGAACGTCCACGAGGTCGCTTTATTTAATTTTCAGTGCGAATTAATCATTCGAATGAGTTAACGAATATTGGATAAGAGACAGCAAAAGCGAACGAGCGTTCTTCGAATTAGAAATTCTCGGCCTTCTTTAAATTTTTCGTACAACCTAGGCATAAATGTTGAACCAACTAAAAAAATCGCGACCGTTCTGCATATAGCAACATATAAGAAGCAGTTACCGCATAGTGTAGGAAAATGTTGCATCTTCGCGGGCTTACTTTTTTTCTCAATAATTATTAACATCAGTTTGATGCGTCTGTTTTGTTTTTACATGTGTGCACCAGTATAATTTCTGAGCAGAGATAGCATGGCTATGTACGCCGTCTTTCTTCCTCAGGAACGATAACAGCGTCATAATTAAATTAGTAGCGTCCCGTCGTTTCTCCAAGTGTATTCGCCTGGTTAGCCAAACGCACGGAGAGCAGAATGAGATGATCTTACGAAATTGCTTATTTACAACAGTCGCCCGACAGCGATACCCCGATGAATAATTTACTATGTCTCAAGCTGCTTGTGCATGCACGACCTCGAAAGTAATCTTATTAGTCACTCCTTTCACGAAAGCAAGAGAAAAATAGTTGACGAAAAAAATTCCTGCATGGAGGCGAACTCTTCTTCAACTGTGAGAAACCCGCATAGATTTCCTCCGTAGCTTCGCGCTACTAGCGGGAGGATGCCAATTTTTTTTCACTTCCATGAACTTTCATCCAGCTTGTGAGCTTCCGTAAAACTGATTTGCCATTTCTTATGCTTACTTCTAGAACACATCCGTGCGCCAACTCTGCTCTAGCTGCATGCAATTTGACCTTCGCAAATCGGCTTATGTTGCACCGAATTTCGACGCAGAAAGTAGTAGCATTGAGAGCACGTTTATTTTGGTAATGAAGAAATAAAGCACTTCCCAAGTCTTGTATACACATATTCGGCTCATAGGTAACTCCAACTCAAACATGTGTGCTAACTTAAAACTAGAAAGTATTCAATCGCTCGGCTACTAAAGTGTAACATATACCATAAAGAAGAGAAGGTGATGAAGCAGCCAAGCAAGCAAGCCACAGTGTTGTTGGTAGCGACGTGACCCAAGCTTGCGCTTGCTTGAATTTTGGCCTGCTTGACGCACCCACTGTTTCTTGTCGCTCACCTTTGACGTTCCTCGTTGTTCCTCGACGTCTACATGTCAATAAATTACGTGACGTTTGGTGGAGGTGCGGGCTATCGATCCCTGTACCTCTCGCAACGTCTGTTATGGCAACCTGTAAATGTTGCATAGTAACTCGCCAAACACATTGAAGGTACCGAAATAAGGTATTACGTGCCTAAAATTTGGAAAATGCATAATCGTTCCGCGGCCTTATTTTGGCGCATTCGCTTAGTTCCCACATGTGACTGAGTAACCACTGTAGTACGTTGTACTTCCTCTGAGGCCTGTTATGAACCAAGATCCCGTTATTGCGAAGGTGGCATGCTTCCGCCACGCAGAGTACGCATTTCCTGTTGAGATCAGGACATAGCCGCGCGAACATTTCGTCATTCAGCGTGACTGGCACGATAGCAATACAAAATCATTGGCGTAGTACCGCGAAAGCTTATTGCACGTCGTGCTTAGCAGACTCTTGTATTATTCATCACTATGACCACAGCCAATGTTTCGTGGTGTAGTTAGGTGCTATTCATACCCCGAATTGATTAATGGGCACGCTTACAACAGGAATACGTTCTGAGCTATACAATAACCAACTCCAGCAGATGGTGAATCGACACTATTTTTGCGGCATTGTATATCCTGGGAAACTTGCCAGCGATTGAAAATAAATATCTTCGCAGCTTAGACATCGGTCTTCCACTTTAGTGTGCGGAAAGTTCCCCTATTATATTGTGGACACAAACATATATTTTTTAATCTTAGATGGTTTACTCATGTAGGGTCGCGTTCCGAGTTAATGTAGCAAACCTGAGAATCTTACTCTAAGTACAGCATACTAACTTATATCATTGTGGAGCCAATAATCGCCAGCGCAGCACACGTAAGTTCTTTTGCGGCCGTCCTCATAGGACATCTGGTTACCTCTAGTACAACACATATGGAGTCACGTATGTATAAGTGAAAGGAATGTGCTTTTCGGTCGGATCAACGAAGATAGTCTATGCACGAATCTACAATGGCGTCCATGGCATTGCACGAACTTGCCTGAAAACGCAATATTTCGGGGTATAAAAATGGGTGCGACATGTTCTGGCTGCAGCCCCAAAGAGAGGTGGCACATAAAAGCAAATGGCTTTCGATCGTTTCATGCTCAGAAAAAGACAAGGGCAGTTCAGAAAAGCGGGATGTCATGAGAGGCTGTGAGCGAAGAAATCATCTGGCTTTTCGTTGCATCGCGCATCGATCAAAACCATTGCGCAAGAAGCAAGGGCTTATTTTTAACGAGGCGCGGTGAAAAGAGTGGCGTGCAACCAGACGAGTTCACCGGAGAGAAATCGATCGACCGTGTCGTGATCCTTGGGATCCATCACGCATTGTCCCTCGGAACTTTTCCGATGGGGGCGTTTTCATTTCATAAAAAAACTAATATAATAGCCTATAGCTTTTACGCTGTTATCGAAGCTTTCCTCGCGTTTTCATCTAATAATCAAGGAAACGCATGCGGTTGCTTCCTGCGCTGTTATTTTGTTGTTTAGTTTCCCCATTTTTCGCAAACTCGGGCATCTGTATTATGTTTTTTTCTCAGTGTTCTGTAATATTTCGGTCTGACTTTTTCTTCTCAGGGCTTTTGTTCAGTACGCACATGATTATTCCTTGTCTCTAAATGGCGTGCACACGCAGTTTACCTCAAATTTTGGCTTTTTTTAAAATATTAAGTTGGTCGAGCATTCAACTACGCCTGTTACGCCGAAAGAAATCATAAAGGTTCACTCTATTGCGAATTTTTTGTTTAGAACGACAGAAAGCTAAGCTAGTCGGTGTTCGTGTTGTCCACTTCTCGTCTCTTGTGTCCTTTCTGTACGCCTTACCTTTTTCTGCATAATGAATTTTTTGTGCCCCTTTATTTTATACACTGCCAGTGTTGTAATATCGACCGTGCGATACATAAAACGTGCATTGTCTGAGATTTCGCATATTTTGGTTCACTTTTATGCACCGATTTCATCTGCAGAAATAGGTATTGAGACACTTCTTTTTGCCCTCAGCAAGTGTTTAAACAAACCACTTGTTTTTTTTTTTTTATTTTATTCACAATGCCTTACAGGCCCATTAAAGGGCATTGGGTAAGGGGGGCAACAGTAATTACATGACAGAAAAATAGCAAAGTGCCACATCGTTATAAAATATTATCACGCAACGAATTCCGATTATCGTGGAATGTTTCACGATTGGAGGTGTATGCAGTGCGAGGCGGGAGAGTGTTCCAATGTGCAATAGCTATAGGTAGCGGTGATGAGTTAAATGCTTGCGTTTCACCATGAATGCGCCTGAAACTAAGTGCGTTGTGAATGCGTTGAGATGTGCGCACGGAAACATGAAGCGGCAAACAGTGAAGGTTATTACGGTAAATGTACCTGTGAAACAGACATAAAAGAGAAATGACGCGGCGACCTTTTAAGGACTGAAATGCATGGTCTTGTTTTATTCGGGTAATGCTCGAATGATAATCGTAGTGGCCGGAGATAAATCTGGCTGCCCTATTCTGAACGGCTTCCAACTTACGGACTAGATAATCTTGATATGATGGCCATGTGGATGAAGCGCATTTTGGCAGTGGGCGACCATAAGTACGATATGCTAATTTTCGTACGTGAGTTTCCACGCATGTAACCGAGGTAGCAGAGAGATTGAGAAGCTTTTGATGAGACAGCTGCTACGTACATTGTCCAGGATAAGTCCGATGAAAGAGAAACGCCTACATATTTGTACGATGAGGCAGTCGAAACTACGGTATTGTTAATCGAACAGTGAAACACTGAGCTAGTGCGCTTTAGACTAAACGAGATTAACTTGCATTTGGAGGCGTTAAAGGATATCTGCCAAGTCACGCACCATCTATAGGCTAGTTGAAGGTTATTTTGGAGAGTAGAATGATCATTGAAACATTTCATATTGCGGTAGATGACGCAGTCGTCAGCGAACGACCTTACTGAGGATGAAAGACTAGTAGGCAAGTCGTTGATGTATATTAAATAGAGTAAGGAACCTAGGACACTGCCTTGGGGGACACCGGACGTTACGTCGCAAAGGTTGGACGAAATGTTGACCACTGTAAATTGCTGATGCGAAGACAAGAAGTTACGTAGCCAAGACAGTGTTAATAAATCAATACAAAGGGCAGGCAATTTGGAAAGGAAACGGCAATGAGCTACAGTATCGAACGCCTTAGCGAAACTAAGACAGAGGCAATCTGTTTGATCGTTAGTGATCATATTAAAGTACAGGTCAGTCGTGTATTCAAATAAATGAGTGTCACATGAGTAGCCTTCTTGAAGCCATGCTGAGTAGAGAAAAAAAGTTATTTGATTCAAGGTGACCGTAGATATGAGAAGCTATAATATGTTAAAGTAATTTGCAGCAAATGCATGTTAGTGAAATGGGTGGATAATTACAGGGCGAGTGCTTGTCACAGAATTTAAGTAAGGGAGCAACCTTACCAATCTTCCAGACCTTAGGCAGCTCACCTGATGATAAAGATTGGCTAAAGAGGAGACACAGAAAACGACCGGAAATATCAGTAGTATTCTTCAGTATATTAGACTTGATGAGATCAATGCCATGATTCGTGATGAGGTTCGCGATACCCTCGGCAGTGATGGTAACTGGAGCCATTGACGGAAAGGGTTGTTCAGGAACAAATGACACATTGGAACAATCTTCCTGTGTAAAAACAGACGCGAAATATGCATTGAAAGCAGCCCCAGAATCTTCATCAGAAAGCGCAGTTCATTTTACATCGTGTATTGTAATGCGATTAGTAGACATAATATAGGGAGAAATTATCTATCAGCATTTTTTAGGAATATTTTGTATGAGGGAGCACAAGTCCTGCGAATAATATTTCTTCTTGGCTGTGCCTAATGCTTTACAGTAAGCAATCCTTGCATTTATACCAGTAAGACTAGAAATTGTGAATAGTGACTTTCACCTCCTTTGCAATTATTTACCTTTGAGGACCTTGTCACTGCGACAAAGAACTATTTAGAACCTCACAAGGGCCGCAGAGGGGTATACGTGTTCATTGTAGAAATTCTTACGGACAACCAGCCTGTACAAGGCACTTCAGCACTGCATTAACAGTTAACCTGCGCTGTGAATGGCAGTGCTCCTATGCACGTGCTCTGCATATCTCTCCCTGTCTAAACATAAACAAGCGCACGTATATATATATATATATATATATATATATATATATATATATATATATATATATATATAAATTTTTCAAAATTGGCTGTAACAGATAGCACAATTCTAACCCTTGATCTAAAGATGAGGTGGCCTATTACTTCGACGAGAAAACAAAATACCTAATTAAATAACTACTTAACTAACTTTTTATTTCAATATTTACGGCACATATTTAACCCTACGAATTATAGCCGGCGAGTTCGTAAGGCGGATCGCCTCGAAATTAATTATGTGTTCTGCAGCAGTTTCCAGATATTAATTTTCAAGGTTTACGACGAAATGCGCTGGTGTTCCAGTTACTTTTGTGCTTCCATGCACAAGACAAGAGTTTCCCTAAAGTAAGTAACTGGAAGTTAGAAATGGAAGTTAGAATATATATATATATATATATATATATATATATATAGATATCCCCAAGAAAAAAGCGTTCCACGGTCCGAGCAAATATTCACAGTACAGTTGACGCGCGTTTGCAGCGATTTCTCGACGTTTCGGCAGGGTCCGGTCTTCATGAGATGCTCCATTTCTCGCCATGAACGCCATTGAACAGAAACTTATTGAAGTCATCATTATCATCATCAGAAACAGTTATCGGTCTCTGCAAGATCTTTTGTTGTAGTCCGTAAGGGTCTTCCTGGACACTCTCGACTGGGTTTAGCATGGATGGGACCCTTCGTCCAGGGCTCCAACGGCCTCAGCTGCCCTGCGTGCTCGCTGCACGAGACCAACGCTGACCAGCAGCGCCTCCCATTGCTCCGCACCTGGATTTATGATTTTGGGGACTGTGCTGTTATAAATTGAAGTGACCGTGGCGGTCGCTTATAGCATGAGGAGCACTTGACACGCGGATGTGGGGCTTCCGCTCCTCAGGAATGCGTCCGCAAAGGTTTGCGCTGTGAAAGACGACGAAGTGCAATGAAGTCGCATGCACTCTTGTGGTCCGCCTTTAAAACAGACAGCGTATATTTTGCTTGTTTCCGTCTTGTACCTACGTTACTTATATTTCCTTCTTATCCTCTGATTCAAAACGTCAAATGGCTCACTGAGGGAGAAAGCCGGCGTCCGGCGTTTGCAGCAGCGAAACGGCGCCTAAATTTCTCTTGGCTCGGACGCCACGTCACGAACGCGCCTTGACAGAGCAGAGCGGGTGGGAGGGAACAGCTGCTACAGCAGCACCGCGCCACGTGTAGCGTGAGGTGAGAGGGCACCCAAGGCTGCTGCTGCTGCTGCTACTTGCTGGCTCGCGCATCGCGTACCGCTATGGTGCATTACTCGCAGCACAAAACTATAAGGACCGCTGAGCAGCGTTCGGTTTGGACATTAATGCTTTCGCACCACTCACAACCCAAAAGGAGTGCCTAGGTGTCTTCGGATCTTTATTTTTTTTTATAAGTTCCCTTCCCCCACTCCCGAGTGCCAAGTTGCAGGTCTCATTTTTTTAGACACCCTACCCTTCTTTCGTCTCTTATTTCCTCGAGAACTTTGTCACGGTATCGCGGACGTACTGACAAGAACATCTCTTCTCCGCTAAAGTCTCAAATTCCAAAGTGAGCAAAAGTGAACCAGAGTAATCGAGAAGTTGAACGCTTTTGCGTCCACGTGCAGACCTTGCACACTGGTATTTTCGCTCCAAGTGCGTCGGACAGGCGACAGTTACGGAAACAAGCTGAGGCAGACGCTAATGCAAGAGTGGCGAAGGGAGTAATCCTTTCTTTCGTCACGCATCAGCAGCAGCCCCGAAGAAGGAGGTCGCACAATGTTTGCGGGCTGTTTACGATATAGCTGAGAAAGTTCTTTTTTTTTTCTTATGCCTTTGCCACCTGTAGCTAACACCGCTAGCCATAATCGCTTGTCAGACTCTGACCTCGTTGTATTTACTTCATGACTCGGCCATTGACACTAAAGTTAAGTTAATGTTCTGAAAATCTTACAAATAAAACTCGGCGTATCGATAGAAAGGCATCAGCTATGTTTCGGCTTTAGTTGCGAATATCGGTCCAAACCGAAACAACTTGCACTAAACGTGGCCCTTCTAAGAAGGTCCTGTAGGGTGATGCAATATGAAAATTATGGGCAGCAATATGAAAGAGCCAACATCCAGGTGGTACTTGGCCGTTCTTTAACTTGGTAGCACGTGTAGCCGGGGCGCCTATTTTCTTATGGCTATCTTCCTTCAAATCCCTGCTATAAGACTTCACCAAAAAAAGCACTTCTACCTTCACAGTTAATAGTTCTATGAAAGTGTGTGTTCGAAAATTAACCACACTGGCTGAATTCCCACGAGAGGCATGTGCATTAGAACATTCAGCGGCTAAGAGGTAGCTTTATGCGGTTATAGCAACGAATAGTGACTCTACAAACACTGTGTAAGAAATTACTGCAGTAAGGGTAACAAGCTGAACAATATGTTTCGAGTACAAAGGTATTGTTCTCTCAGTGGAGTGATAAACTACACAGGCAGGGATGGAAAGGTCCAACCAATCTTTATTGCTCTCTCCTTTGTGTGCCTTTCGGCGGGCTAATAATTGCGCGGGAAAATGCATCCTTTAAACATTGCAATACGCGTTATAATGGTTCGCGCCATTTCTAATTGCGCTTAAATTCTCGGCAATAATTGGAATCACCAGCAAACTTGGAGAAACTTCGCTGTTTAAGCGTCTCTCTTTCTCTCTCCGTGGTGTATGCTGTAGTGGGCTAGCATAGCACATTGAGTAATCGATGCCACAAACTCCCTGCGCCTGCGCTAAGCCGTGAAGTTGAGCACGCACCCTCGCATTCTTCATCAGGAAGGGCTTGCTAGCTTGCAGGTATTGCGATGTCTGCGACGAACGAAGTTCTATACTGGATCGCACCTGAGCTTCACCGCCTTATTAATATGCAGATATGCGTATATCCCGCACTCGCTGCACCTTCAGTCAAACAAAAGCCGGCCTCCTGCCCTTCACCGCAAAACTATCAGTTTCGGTGGGTGAAATGCGCGCTTGGCGTGCTCTTCATTCTTGGTCGAAGAGTTGGAGATGTGACGCAAGCGCTCTGTCAAACAGTCAGCAAGGGTAAGAAGGAATTCTCTTATGTACAATAGAATGGGTCCTGTCTGTGTCTCAAGGACTTTGCTGAGGGCTCGTTTAATCCGCAGCACTTTAAGGAAAAAAATTTTTGGGTAGTTATCAAGATGAAGTTACACATTTATTTCCCTCAGATGCACTGCAATACCGAATATTTCAATGCCAGCGCTGCAACTTTGGCGATTTTGCACAACTTCTTCGGGTTTCTCACTTCACTGTGGTAACGATTACTTGAAAGAGAGCGCGCATGTAATAACCTGTAGCTGTTTAAAAATTTATTCATTGTGTTGTTCTCTGCTTGTCTGTCTGAACACCTCCTTAAATCTATGCAGTCATGAACTAAAGTTGTTTTAATCGTGGCAAAAAATAAGAAAAAGAAGACGTGAATGAAAACTGAAGTCAAATATGAACATCTTTCTTTCTTCATATTTGCGTCTATTCTTCTAATATTAGACAAATTATTTTCATATTTGAGTTGATTATTTATCAGACACTTCGTCGACTTCGGCATTTCATCGCGCAGCCGAATTTTTATCATGGCGAAATGCAGAGCGCTCATGCACCGAGCATTTTATGAACCTAAAAGGACACGACGTGGTCAAAATGAACCCGGAATAAACACCACTACGTGGTCAAAATGAACACCGCTACGTGGTCTCTCACAGCACTCGCGCTGCTTTCGGAAGTTAAGTTACATAATTAAATTACCAATCAATAAAATATGGCTTAGTCAAAAAAATTCAGTTGTCGTGCCCAGGTGAAGGCACATGGCACGCGGACTGGTGTTTTGATATGCCGAACATCACAAATGAAAACCGGTATATTTAAAGCGGTGACACAATGCAGGTATGTGAAGCTGCAAACAAAGGCTCTTTACAGTTTTCTATACGTTGTGATCAGTTGCTGAGGACGATCTTTTCCGGAACTTGAAACAAAAGTATCTTTTGTGTGTACGGATGGGGGTAGGTACGTAAGCTCCAGTGAAGGAAGCTTTATAAATAAGTGTATGGAAATTTAACAAAGTTCCGGGCGAGTCTCAGCTATTCACCATCAATCAACTAATGAAAAGGCTGCTTTCAAAAGCAGCACAATAACTATAGGAAACACTGTAGCATTGGTATGCCCTAGTAGCAGTGTATACCCTCCCAACTGACGTATAAATAACGAAGGGTAAGCTTTCAAATTTAAAGAGTGCAAATAATATATCTGTCAGAGGGCAATAGGAAGGCTCTATGCCCGTTATGGGCCTCTAATAAGAAAATTTATAAGCCTGAGGGCCTATAACTCGACGTATGAAGCATCGTTTATTCATAAAGACCCCAATCTGTGCATCACATAAAAATAAATAAAAATGCAAGAATAGAACGTTTAGGTTCCTCGATGTGCTTTGTTTTGATGAAATTGTGTTATTCGTTCAATTCGCAGCGCTTTCACACGTGTTTGTGGTTGTTCCTGCAGCAGTGATGCGCTGTTTAGTTAAGCACAAATTACAGCTAAAGTTAAAACAAAACAGGAAATTGGGTCACAGCTGGGCTATTGACACCAAAGTCTTTGTGTTCCTTATAGTGTAGGCACGCTTTTGACGTCATCAACAAATAGGCGCTGTCTCTTTCCCTTTGACTGAGTTAGTTGCAACTGACTAACGGGCAGGCGTGCCGAGATCATTGTTGTGGTTCCCAAGCTCATACGTAGTGGGACGTTGCGGACTCTAAATTCCTTCCGAGCATTGCTTCCAACGTTGTGCTCGTCTGCCTCCCGAAAAAGCTTTGTTTATTAGCGCTGCTACTCTGTAGTGCATGGGAAACCTGAAAGTGTGTTTCTCATTCCATCGCCGAACGCGAATTCTGCGCGCTCTGGTAGCCCCACCTCCTTTTGTAAACTGTCAGTCGGCGGCCGCTTTCAGAAGCACGGACCGGACGAGAATAAACTGCGTCTGGCTATAGAACTACCGTGGCCTCGTGCCTCCGCCATCGTCTCGTCTTGTCTCGCTTGACTACTGAAGGTATATTTTCGTACTATTTCCTCTGCAAAAAAAACGTGGGGAAGGAATGGAATTTTGTAGAATGCAGTAAGCTATCCGTGGATGAAGGCCGAACAGTTGTTTACTGCAGATATTTGCGGCAAGCGCAGGAAAACCTAAAGCAAGATAATACTGCATTAGGAATTCCCATCGTCGCCATCTGTTTCAATGTGGGTAGGCACATTCACTGAACTCGCAATGAAAAAAAAAAACCAATAATTCAGCTCTTGACTCGCTCAAAAAGCAGAAAATATTTCTGCTGGACGTTTGCTTACAAAAAACCATAGACAATGCCGAGATGAAGGATTAAACGAGGAGTGGGAGCGAACACTTTTGCAAAGACGGTGAGAATCAGAACAGCAGTTTTAAAGGGTTTTCAGCAGGAAGAACGGAAATAAACAACGGATGACCACCAAATTAATTTTAACAAATCATTTTTTTCCGACTCCTCGAGTAATGTTCTTGCTTAATGAATATGATCGCTTATTTTGGGAAATTAATTGAATCGCTTATCCGTTGGAAGTGATTAAAAAGTCGTTAAGCGTGCCTAAACAAAGCTTAGGTTTCCTTCAACTACCGTAGTCCCTGATGTACTTGTTTTTCACTTACACAATGTTACCCTTTGAAACAGCACCGATTTTACGAACCATTATAGCAACGCAGTTCGTAGAGGGCAGCCTGTGCTAACGCTGCCCTTGAAGGTAAAATAAACACTGGTTTCCTCGCTCTTTAAATTTCGAATCATCGTTCCCGTGCTACAGAGTTGCAACTACATAAATGACTCACATTTGTAATTATGCATATTTGACAGCGTTTTCCAGCTGTAGGTTCACAGTGAAACAAACAAGAGTGCGCAGACGCAACCTTTCCCAAGATCCAAACAACATAGCGGGTTCTAGCAATCGCGTCCTACCAAACCGCGGTGCTTGGCTGGCAAGCCGGCTTTAGGGCAGCCGTGACGCCTGACCCATTTCGGTTCTGCTGCTCGAGTGGGGACCCACTTTGATAAGAGGCGCTCTCGAACGTGCTCTCAATGTTATGCAGAGCTTCGAATATAACAACATTTTTCTCCGCTTATAAGAACGCGATTTCTTCGACAAGATTAAAAATAATAATCGAAATAAAATCACCCCTCAGTTTTCTTTTTCTTGTGTGTGTGCTCGGGAGATGCGCTAAAAAAAGTTACCACAACTTCCCGCAAAATGAAGGAAACCAAATTTGCCCCCCCAGAATAGCGTAATCTTGTAGATCCAACGCCACACATGGAGCACTGGAATGACCACGACACACTGCGCGTTGTACGGCTTGATATCCGCTGGAGTTCGCGTACGCAAAGCTGATCGCATAGTTGCCAGTAGCGACTGAAGTTTCCTATTCGCTGCAGTAAACCACGTGACAATGAAATATCCGAGATTCGCTGAAAGCTCAGCGAGAAGTGAGCAGTAGCTGCCTGTAACTTCTCTTTCTAAGCAAAAATGAGCATGTAAACAAAAAAAAAACAAGCAAAGGCAGTCGTCCTTCAGCGCCGAAAGTGGCAAGCTGACGAGAGCAGCACATTCGACTATCTGACCCTGACTTGTACGCACCAGGCTGGAACATGAAGGACGTTGCTTCCGCATGCTGTATGCATAGCTTGTCTCGCTGTGGCTGTACCTGCTACCAGCTGCGGGATTGAACGGTTATACAAGCGGCGACGGAAAAAAAAACTACTGAGGACTGACCCACATTCCTCGACATTTGGTCACCTTGACCAGCCTTTGCACCACTGGCACAGCCACGAGACCTTCGCTGAGCTGAAGCAGATGGCCGATGAGGACTTTCCAATTACCCGTTCTTATTATAACGACGTGTTTGCACTTTTAGAAACGTAGGGAACATGGCTAGAAATAGGAGAGCGCGCGTTAAAATGACGCGCAAAGCGCTGTTTCATAGTTTTCTTTCCTTTATTTTTTTACTTTGTATATGTATACGATCAATCACTAAGGTTTCACGCGTCAAAGCAGCGTAAGACGGTGTTTACCTATGGGCTAACAAATAATTCGTTTCTTGGGGTTCAGCGATTTACATTACCGAATCTCAGTACACTTACGCTTTAGCATTCCACTCAAGTCGGAATGCGGCCACCGCGGCCGGGAAACAAACATGACCCTTCGGGTTCCCCTGCAGGACGTCGCAGGCGGCGAACACTGGTGGCGGTGTATTTATCTTCGGCATTCTCTCCATGCATACGTAATTAAGAACGCGTGCTTTTTTATTTAGTAAGCGTCTGCCAACGACGAAAGTATGGACCCTTCAGAAACGTAGATAGAAGAATAAAAATATACTTGCAGCGAATGCACGCTTCTCATAGATGTACGCTGATCCCAGCGGGAAATGAGAGAGAGAGAGAGAGAGACATAAATGAAAGTTCAAGGCTAATTCGGGGAAGAGTGCGAGAGGGATGAAGATCGCGTCAAGTGTCGCTCGCTACAGAAGCTTCGCATGCGAAGCTCCAACGACATTTAAGTGTCTTTTAGGCGTTGGTGAGTGGACGGACCCAGTCATTGAACGACGTCACCTCCTTAGGTTGGTGCTTGTCCAAGAATGCTCCCAATTCTTCGCATTCCTGCAGGAGGTGGCGAATGCTTACAGCAACCTCCATTTCACATGTTTAACCTGCAGAGGTGATTGCGGGTGGTCGGGGTCCTTTCACAGCCATCGCCACTGCCAATAAGGCAATTACTCTTATGTCTTTCATGGTGTATGCCGGGCTCTAGTTTTGGTCAAAGGACTAACGCCCTTCAGCATACTCTCTGAAAGGAGAGTCTTATTGGCGTGACCTAAATTAAAAAAAAAATATGGGAGTCGTTGGTTGCTTTTGAGTTTGCAATGGAGACTTCTGTATAAACTGCCACTGCATTGTGCTGCCATGTTGTTTGCTCTGGTCACTATTATGAGGCCGCCCACTTGAGGCCACTCACTCTCTGACCACTGCCTCTTTTACGCACAATCAATTGCGATGCTACTGTAGTGCATGTTGAAAAACAATTTTCACAGGCAGTTAGGACGACATGTTGAAGAACTCTTGCTAATCTTTTAATGCTTTTCACGTTTTAGAACGTGCATCTAAAATTAAAAGATCAAAATAATATTTCACAGTACTGCTCCAATATATCGCAGGCAGACACAGATAATGTGTGTGAGCGTCTCTTCGCTGTTGCATGTCCCAGGCGGGAGGTGCGGGAGGCGGGAGGTGCGGGAGGCGGGAGGTGCAACCCAGGCGGGAGGTGCATCCTTATGTCCGGAGACAACGAACGCAAACGACACATGGTGTAAACGGTTGAGTCCCACAGCTGCAATATACGATCACGGGACATCAATCGCAGCCCAGCCGCAGCGTCTGCTCGCGAAAGCGGAATGGAGACTCGTTGACCACTTTCATGCGCAGATCGGACGGCTTCCTCGGCGTGGTCGTTCCCACTGATGTTACAATGTCCTGGAAGCCATTGAAGATTATGTTGTATCCCTTGTCATGGCTGTGATGATTTATGTGTCGAATTTCTGAGGCCAGTTCTTAATTGGGTCCGTGGCGCATTGGGCTTTGTATGCACTGCAGGGTGGCCTTCGAGTCACTAAAGACAGTCCATTGTTGCGGTCATCGTTGTCATCGATGGCGACATTGGCCATTGCGAGAGACGTTCCTTTGAGAGTCTACATCGACACAGATGTCCTCAGAGCACAGATCCGACACCTGACACGGAATCCCTCCCACCATCTTGCTTGGCTGCCAGCAAAAAGGCCACATTCAACTTTTGCCAAAAGTATTGTAAGACATCAGTCCTACTTGTCTTCACAATTTACGCCTGCTACACGATTATCTGACCCGTTGTGGTGTCTGCACCGGCCGCAAGTGCAGTTGACAATTCCAGGCACCAGAAACAAAGCCGGAGCGCCTTTGCAATCTTTGAAACAAGCAACTTTGGAACACATTCACAACGTGCACAGATTCCGCCAACATGTCTACACAGATGGTTTGGCGAAACTCAACAGCTCAGCTGCTGCAGTCTTCATCCCCGCAAAATACGAAGAGATCAAATAGTAGAGCAAAAGAAAGCGGGAAGCGATGCAAGACAATTTTCCCTTTCGCTAAACTATACTTTTGCGCAAAAACCGCCAACGTGTCGAGTGGTTTATTGGTTCAAGAAGAAATATATTGTGCATTTAAGGCTCACTCACACTAGGCCGACCCGGCACCGATTTTGGTCTGCCGAACTCGGTGTCGTACTGGCCTAATGCAAATGAGCCTTTAGTCACGTGCTGAGGACGCAGCGGATGTTTCAGATACATTAAAAGCCCTGGAGTCTCATAAAGGAAGAGACGAAAGGCATATTGTTACAATAATTCAACAATATCTTAAACATAAACTTGCAACACTTGCTATATATATATATATATACGCGTGCGTGCATGTGTGTGTGTGCGCCCGTGTGTATGTGTGTCTTTCAACAAAATTCTCTAAAGTTTAAGAAGGTGCGTGCCTAGCTTCCAAAACCAAAGTCCTCTGTTTTTCCGAGCTATCTTCCGATCGATCGAAGTCCAAGCTTGCAACTGAAAAGTGACAAGGCCCGGTGAGAGCCTCAGAGCACATGTGCCGCTTAGCAAAGACTACTGGAAGTTTTAGATTTTCTGAAAGGTTTTTCTGTTTCTTGTTGTTCGTGCTGTGCCTTACGGCCGTTTAGTATAGAACATAGAAAAAACTAATACTTATTGACACACTTCAGAGGCCAGCAGAGCGTGCTCGTCGCAGAATGATGCATCGAAAAAATCTGGCTTCTCTTAGGTCGTTGCGTTTTCCTCATGCGTAGAGTGCCTGCTTCTTTTTGTCTAATCTGGCCACAAAAAAAAAAAAAGAAAACTGATAGAAGAAGAGCGATATATGAAAACAATGCGTTTATTAATCCGTGCCAGCTATCGAAGAGCACGCAGCAGCCGTGCACACGAACTTTATGGCCAGTGGATTACGAAAGATCAGCTTACTTGCTGACTGGTTGCTGTTTCTTGAAAAAATGGAGATACGCTGCGTATTTTGTCTGGAAGTTTGCCTGGGAGGAGCACGAGTGCGATGGCGAGTGCCGCGATGCACGAAAGTGGTGGCAACAGGCGAAGCAAGATTCTTTTTTTTGTGTGCAAAAAATCTTTCTCTTTTGTTTCGCACGGAGTGGAAATACACGGATGTCAAGCGAGGTGTCGACGGTCAAACAATAAGTGCTTGATTACAGAGAGCGCGAACGTCATTGAACAAATTAGCAGTCGCACGCGTAATTAGCAAAGCTTCGAGCATAGCGGTAAATTGGATTCAGCTCGATTGTCAGTTTCGCGGAGAACGTCGCGCTTGAGTTCCGCTTCATTGAATGGCTTGTTCGAACTGCAACTAATGTGGAGCAGTGGGTCGCGACTATGACGATGATTCTCTTTTATCTTTGATAAATTTTAACATGTCACAAATAATTATGACCCGTCGTGGTTGCTTAGTGGCTATAGTGTTGGCCTGCTAAGCGCGAGATCGCGGGATTGAATTCCCGCCGCAGCGGCCGCATTTTGATAAGGGCGAAATGCGAAAAACAATCGTATACTTAGATTTAGGTGCACATTAAAGAACCTCAGGTGGTTCGAATTATTCCGGAGTCCCCCACTACTCACTATAATCAGATCGTAGTTATGGCGCATAAAACCCCATAATTTTTGTAAGGGATTGTGTTAGTGAAGCCCGCTGTGGAATTGTGGTAAGAGCTTACATTACATAGTAAGGGCTCCAAAAGATGACTGCTGCCGTGTTAACACTTCAACTTTAGCACCGGAAGGTAACGTTTACAGTTTCTTTCCCCCCAGCCCCTCTATGTCCTAAACCCCTCACGTCCCAAATTCTTTGTCGAATTTTCAAAAAGTCCCACGTTGGTGCCTTGGGGTTAGACATCAAACACTGACTCCAACAACGTGTGCGAACATGCGTGCTTCCGCTCCCTCGGGTTTCTCGAAGAAAGACCTTCCGGATGATGCCGAGGCGGGACAGACATTAATGCGACACGAGCGAGAAAGCACGAACCCCTCAGCGTAGCAGTGAGCGATCGGCGCCTGGGGGAACACCGCGGACTGTTCTTTAAAACACACAAAGAAAGGTCCTGTCTATTGGCACATGACACCAAGCGACAATGGCACCCACATCATGTACACACAAAGAAAGGGTCGACGTGGACAAAGTGGCGGAAGAAAGCGACGGCGCAGCCGAACGGATATCCAAGTTAACAAGCTGCGTCGCTTCAGTGGACATCCGCACCCTTACAGCGCGGTTGACTCGAGTGAAGCGGGTTTCGTGCCCGCGCTTGTAAATCATTTTTTTTTCAATCGAGTGCTCCCACTCGTAGACATTGTCTCCAGGCCTTAGTTCCTACGAAGTGGAAATGTTGTCTGATCGGTTGAGTCACTGTCACCCCAGGCAAAGTGACGTGCTGAAAGCCCCCTTTCACGGGTTTGGAAGCCGGAAAAGCAAAAGTTGCTGTTTTATATTTGCGACGAACCCGTTCTTGAAGTGGCTGTAAACGTCTTCACAGGAAGTAAATGGGCCAATGAATTGCCTTTCTGGATTTGCACCGTATTTGGCGCTTCGCGGCAGTCTTCAGCGCTCCGTGAGCTAAAGGCTTTCTGGTGAAGCAAGTTTCAGAGAAACCACGATTAGGAGCACTTTTTCATTGTATGTTTTCGGCAAATGAAAATTTCGGTTGCAGTGGAATAAAAGAAGCCTTCCACCGACTACAGTACCGAACAATAAATGCGATTAATCGCGAAACCTTTAGCGTTACGTATTAGAATGTTAAGGAAGTACAAATCTAAGGGTAAGTAGGCAAGTTATTTATTTATTTATTTATTTATTTATTTATTTATTTATTTATTTAGTTATTTAGTTATGATACCTTCAGGGCCAAGGGCATTATAGAGGGGAGTGGTATTATTATACAAGCAAAAAAGCAAAAGAAAAATACACTATTTGCTCATAATACAATGTTAGCTATATCATTGGAAAAAATACATAAAATATTCGCACATAAACATGAAAAGCCAACATTACAAAGACCCTGCTTATGCATTTTTAGCTAGAAAATTTCGGAAGTGTAGGTTATCACTGATAGATACAGCATGAAAGTGATTCCAACCGCCACTAGTCCTGGGCAAAAAAGAGTGAAAGGAATTCTTAGTGTTGCAAATATCAATTCCAACTTTGTGGCTGTGGTCGATGCGATGGGATCGGTAATGTGGCCTAGAGATAAATTGGTTGCGCAGAACAGGTTGATAATACAACTTATGAAAATAGTTAGGAAGTTTGGCGGTGCGCCGACAGGGATATAAGGGCAAGATTAGATTTCATGGCAGTAACACTAGCGGTTCGATCGTAGATGCACAGAATAAACCTACCAGAGTAATTTTGAACCAGTTCTAGTGGCATTACAAGTTTATCCTGACTTGGATCCCATATCGAACATGCGTATTCTAGCTTGGAACGTATTAGTGTTTTGTACAACAATAATTAAAATGACGATGGCGCTCTAAGGAAGTTACGACGTATGTAACCTAACATGGGGTTTGCTTTGCTAATTATATGTTCGGTGTGAACGTTCCAGGTTAAGTTAGTGGTAATGTGAATGCTAAAGTACGAGGTGACTGATTCTAATTGAACATTGTTAGGGTAAATATGAGATGTGGAGGTTTTAGTGCAAGAAATATGCGTAGTTTTACACTTGATAGTGTTAAGCTCCAATAACCATGCTTTGGACCAGGTAGCAACAACATCAAGATCAGACTGTAAGAGGGCTGTGTCATTAACAGTTCTTATTTCGCGGAAAGTAACACGGTCGTCAGCAAAAGATAGTCAGTTTTCACTGCATTGCAATGAGTGCGGCTGCAAGCCATCTTTCGAAGGTGTGACCTACCTGTCAAAATACCGCGATGACCGCGCACGCCTCATTTCCGAAGCTTTCCACATTCACGTTAGCGGCGAAGCATGTGTAAGCCTCCCTTCTATTTCTCTCCTTCCGAAGGAGATCGCCTTCCTATCGCATTAATTGCAATCCCCCTGCGCATGCCCAATTCTGTTGATTCTGTGGTTTCAGATAGCGGCGGAGCATATATATGCTGACTGAAAGAATAAAGACACTTTCGTTGTTAGTCAGCGCTGTTGTCTGTGTCCCTTCACTCGTCTTGTCGTTTAGTGCTGTTTTTATTGCTCGTAATCATGAACCGACCAGCCCAAATGCGTACTCTTCTGAAATAAAACAAGGATAGATTTTAACACAGACGCCAAGTCATTGATATAGACCACAAACAAAAGTGTTCCAAGAATCGATCCCTCCGGAACGCCTGAAGAAACGTGGCTAAAATCAGAGCAACACTGATTCGCGACAACAAACTGAGAACGGTATGTAAGAAAAAATTCAATCCATTTAAACAAACTAGTGTCTAAATTTAGTTAATTTAGTTTATGAAGCAGTAATCCACGTGAGACCTTGTCAAACGCTTTTGCAAAATCTAAGAATATGCAATCGGCATGAGATGATCGATCTGAGATTTGGTTCAATGTGCGAGTAAAACATATAAGTTGCGTTTCACATGAATATATTTTGCGAAAGCCGTGTTGAGCCGCACCAAAAAATGAGTTTGATTCCAGAAAGTTATCCAAGTTCCTGTAGATTACATGTTCTAGTATTTTGCAACAGTTACTGGTGAGAGAAATAGGGCTATAACTACAAGGAAAATTTTTATTGGCTGATTTAAAGATTAGAATCACCTTCCCTATTTTCCATTTCTTGGGGAGCATACCCGTGTCCAAAGATTGTTGGAATATTTTTGTTAGAATAATAGAGCAGTAGACACTAGTGTTTTTCAAAAATTTGGCGTTAATGCCGTCGAAGCCGGGAGATGAGTCAGATAGGTCGATTCGTACTGAAGGCATAGCTACGTAATTGAAAGATTGCGTCGGTGGTAATTCCTTTGAAGAAGCGGAGGAAAAATTCTGTAGAAATGTTTGATGAAGAAGGGTCGTACAAATATTGTTGGGCATGGGCTCGTCAGAAGAATCATGCAAGGTGATAGTGTTGTGAGGCGAAGGGTTACTGGTGCGCCAAAATTTATTTATGTTTGAGGCAAACATTGACGGAAGCACAGTAGATAAAAGAGTTTTCTCTGGTGTTTCTTATGGCTGCAAGATAAGCGTTAGATGCATTCTTGCATGCATACCAACGTAAATTAGAAGGTGAGAGCCTGGCTGCGCGATAAAGACATATTTTTATTGTTGGATATCCGTTTTAAATGGGTGTTATACCATGGTACCTGCGAATGGGTGGCGATCTGCTTCGCTTTGGAATGCATTTTTTTATTAGTTCGTGTACTTTAGTTTCGAATGTGTCCCAATTAGATTGCACTGAGTTAATGTCGAAGTTATGCAAGAAGACGTCTATGAATGCATGAAGTTCAGTATTGATTGCGTCAAAACTTGCTCTGTTGTAGGCAAGAATAGTTTTGCGTTGTTTTGAGCGTATTGGCGTGGTTCTTTCGATGTGAAAGTTAAGCAGTATGTGTCCACTAATTCCAGGATAGCAAGTAACATCAGAGAGAAGATCAGGGGTAGTTAGAATTAAGTCAAGTGTGTGCGGTGCCGTAGCGGATAGTCTGGTTGGCTCGGGAACAATTTGGGTTAACGAAAAGGCAGACCACATATCCAAAAATTCTTGTGATTCTTTTGAGTACGGAGTTAAAGTAGGAGGGTTGGTACTCCATATTATATTAGGGAAGTTGAAATCTCCTAAACGTATGACGGGTGATGTAGGAAACCGAGTGTGAATCGTATTAAGGACGTCACGCAGTTCATTTAAAAAACAGGAAGAGGAAGAAGGGGGTCTATAGCGCACGTCTAAAATGAGTTTGCGATGGCCAATTTTTTCTAGTACCCAGATGATTTCGAGGTATGTGCAAACTCATATGCTCGGTGAAGGAATATCATTTGAAACCGCAAGTTGTACGCCCCCACCTCGAGACGCAGTGCGGTCGCATCGGTATATGTTAAAATGTTAAGCTTCATGAAAGATTTCGCCATCTTGTATGTTAGAGAGAGCCAAGTTTCCGTAAGAGCAACAATGTGCGCAGAGCAGGAATCTATCGCTGACGACAATGAATCATGTTTGATGACGACGCCTCGTGTACTGGTGTGTATGATTTAGTTGTGTGAATGGCCGTCCACCGCCCCTCTCGCCTTCCTAGGACATAGCATTTGCAGTGTCAGTGACGCGCTCATGCGGCTCAGTGTATATTCATTGGTTTTAATTTATTCGATGCTATCCGCAATCGCGTTGTAAGTGTAGCGTTTCTTATTAATAATGAGCTTGTTGTAGCTGAGTAGGAAGGGTGGGTAACCAGGATGGTTTTTGGCGAATTCGGTTAGTTTTCTTCTATGTTTGTTTTCACTTCGAACACCATATGAAAAAAAAAAGCCCACAAGAGTCAGTCGAATCACCTCGCTAAAGATAATTTATGTGCCCAGGCGGACATCATCTCGAAAAAAAGAAAAGCCGAAGCAACCACTTCAATTATTACAATACAGTTACATTAAATAGCTTCTTAGTTAGAAAGTTTACGGCACATGCTTACGTTAAAAAGGTCGGAGTAATTTGCCATAAAGGTATAGTTCCGTGTGTCAACCTATCAAAAGGGCCATGTAAACTAAAATAACTGGCTTCAAATTATTTGTGGAATTTACCCGATTAAGCATGCAGCACTGCGAAGCACAGCTCGCGGAGCCGCCCTTCTGTGACGTGGCAGAGCGGCGTAAAACAAAGGTACTGGTAGCACTTCGTTCCTTCTTCGATCTTACTCCCGTTGGTACCGTGCGAAGCTCCCGATTGGTTGCGTAGTCATTTCAGCAGCAGGGCTGCGACCGATCACTTTATCGCGTTGTATAGCCCAGCTTCGTTTTACTGGAATGACCCGGTAACACCATGAGACGTCATGTCCCACTCAGTGCTACATAGTACCATCGGCCAATCTGACAAACCTTGACTGCGCAGAATTATCGATGCGGATTGAAGCTAGTTCTATGCCCACGAGGAAAAGCAAAAACGGGAAAAGAACAGAGAGAGAATAAATTGTAGAAAATTGTTAAGTTCGTCGAGTCCGCTCCAGAATTTTCGTGAAAGCCTTGTTGCGGCCACGAAGCGGGGAATATCTTCGCTGCGACAAATTGCATTCCTATAGCAAATCCTTACGCGTGGCGCTTAAAACGTACATTTAAATAGCGTCTTGGAAAACGTCGTAGTCGACACTGTCGCGCGCGCATTTGACAAGTTGAACTTTAGTTGGCGCGGGATCGCATGATGCGGACATGATGGTTTTTATAGCGCAGAACTTTTTGCGAAGACGGCACCTTTATTTGAAAATGCGCATTTCGAGTCTGGTCTCAGTACACGTGGGTGGTAAAACACTATTGTTTTCTTTTTAAATTATTTAACAGCATTCTTCTTGAGCGCTGATACATCTAGTCCTGCTAGTACATTAGTGCTTAAGTTATACAAACATGAGCAATTACACTGTTGGAAGTGAGGAATAACCTTTTAATTTTTTATACCTAAAAAGTTTTTTTTTGATTAGTTGATTGTAGGGGATATACGCCAATAAATAAGAAAAGCAACAGAATTGGTGCGGAGTGTCAAAAACGCGAATGCGGGCGGCAGATGATTATATGGAGTGATTTGGGAATTTATTATTTTGGAATAATATTGTTCGTGTTAATTGGGAATTAGTGCAGATTCAGTTGACGCAACACAAGAACAAATAGAAATGTCAGAGAGGGAGCTTTGAGCTGCAGCGTATATATATATATATATATATATATATATATATATATATATATATATATATATATATATATATATATATATATATATATATATATTAAATGATGATGGTGATGATGACGCTTATGACAACGATGACTACGACATATATATACCTACTTATGACCTTGAACAAAAGACAAGCGTCCTACGAAACGTACGAATGAGTAGTTTGTTGTTTCAAAGCAATATCAGCATTTCATCTGAGAGCCGCTGCTGCCATACGAAAATAGCAACACAGCAACTTGTAATAGCTTACAGGGTACCAGAATAAGTGCTAAGTAAACATGGCCGTGCTCCCTCTGGGCGCCTCGTAATCAAGCAACGATTGTAAAAGCGAACTCTTTTACACACAATTCCATTTAATTTTTAAGGAAATGTAATCTATGCCTATAAAAACCTTGTAAACAGCTGCTGCTTCTAGTAGCAGGTTAGTACATTTCTCCAGGAACAAAAGAGAACTCAGAATTGATAATAAAAATTCGTTTATGCTGAATGAGTTGAGTTTCTTTTCAGAACGAAATTCTATTAAACATTTATGCAATGATGAATGGCACCATCGGTGCTAGTTTAAGCGCAGAAACACGCACTTTCTACTTCATTAAAAAGTTTATTAGTTTAAAAAGTTTAAAAAGCACCGAAATCTCGTGTCAATTGAGAGTGCGAGTCTTTACCTTCGTCAATGATCCACCAGTACAACAATAAAACGCACTGAGCATGACATCAGTAATTGTAGCACTACCAACTCTGGTGATCGTTGAATAATAGTGTGGCGTACACAAATAAAGTTAAGGGCTCAACATTAAATTATATCTCGAAAAATTTCGCACCATGAGGTAAGTACGCGAAAGTGACAACAATCACTCTGACATGACAAGACGAACAAATACGCTGGCACGAGTTGAAGGAAAAGGTAGAAAAGGCGACAGATATGTTCCAGCTCTCTACTACGCATGATACCTTAGTTCTTCGGAACCTTGTCCTCAAAAAAACCTCTACGCTGTTGCGGCCATGCAGCTCCGCTTGCGAAATGGTTGAGAACAACGACAGCGAAAAGAAGAACACACTGCAGAAACGGTGAAAATGGCATTGCGATCATTTTGGAACGGATTCCCCGGCCTGATATAAAGGGGTCCCTTTAATTCTAACATACCAGGTGATTTACAAACGTAAATTGTTGTGAAACGTGTGATATTATTAAGATAACCGTGCCGTCACCGTAAATGTTTCACTGAAACAGCCTTCGTTGTCCAACGTTAAAAGCCCGAACCCTTCAACATGTAATGGTCAAGGGGTCCCGCTGGCGTCAGAGTACGATAATTCCTGGAAAGGGTCGACACCACAGGCGACTGTGCAAAGGCCGCGCGGACAGTGGGAAAAATAGTGGGAAAAACAGTGGGCGCACGAAGGCGGGCATGGGGCTTGCGACTTCGCAGCCTCACGCAACACAAGAGCCGAAGGCCAACGCCGCATGTTTGCTCGCGTTCTATTGCGACCTTGAAGGGAATATCGATCTGCCTCAAACACCGCGTTTCCTCACTTTCTTTCTCCCCGGCCTGTATGTTTACTTTCAACGGTGCCACGTAACGTTACCGGGGCCACGACCCCGTGGCGACACAAGCTGTTTTTCAAGTACCAAGGACCACGGGCAGATTAGCGTTCTGACGAGAGGTCGGACGTACAACCTCGCGAGCGTTTCGGCAACACGCGACACTGGTAGTCGCTTCTTGGGTGACAGCACTTCGCTGGCGTTTTTTGTTCTCGTTCCGCTGCTTGACACTGTAACGCTCTGCGTGATAGCTGTCATGTTTACGCAGCGGCCTTGTTTTCCTTTGAAGAAAAAGAAAGCGTCGCCTCAGTTCAAGGAATGTTCTGTGCTTATGGGTTGTTCCGGATATATTTCCACGATGGGTGTTAGGCAGCCAGAGTTCTATTCGTCACCGCGGCATTTCCTGTTTCACTGTCACGCATTCTTCTTTTTATTGGGGGATAAGGTGTTTTCCCTTTGTGCTTCCATACTGGTTCACTCGTGCTGCAGAAAACAGCTAGCTGTTCTTGTTCAAAAAGATATAGTATTGAGCAATTATTCTAATTTATTAAGTAACCGTAACAAATAAATAAATAAATAAATAAATAAATAAATAAATAAATAAATACAATGTTGGATTATGTTTTATGAAACTTGGAAGTTTTTTTATTACACTCACAGAGCCTTTTCTTGTTTTGTTCTCTTCTAAATGGGGCTGCCGTGGCGTGGAATTGAACCCGGAATCCTGTGCCGAAAAGAAAGTAGCCATGGCCGATGAGCCGCCACGGATGGCCAAAATTGCAGTGCAGTCATTAAAACGTGTCAAGAAATTACACTTGTGCCAGAAAAGATGGAAAAGCACATGAAGAATTTCCTAATTTCATAAAGGGCTGAAGAAACTATGTCACTATTTTCCCAATTTCTTGTTTCTGAGAAAGATGGCGAACAGGGTGTTTTACGTTCTTTTTTATTTTGTTGACATTTACATTTTCCAATGATGCCTTTCAGATTGCCATGTTGGCTTCCTTAATTGATGCGTAGTGACTGACTGACGCAAGAAATTATTCGTTTTGACAGTGCACTGAGTTTTAGGCATTGGTGTTGGAAAACACAACTTTCAGAGAGAGAGAGAGAGAGTCTACTTTTATTGATGCAAGCAATCACGGGGTCGGACGCACCCTCGCTCCGCCTGGCAGAAGGCCGGGATACCCTGAGTCTCAGCGGCTGATTCGGCAAGCTGTACGCCCCAGACTGGGTCTCGCTTGTCTGAGCTGAGCAAGAGGGTCTCCCACTGCTGCCGGTTTGGAATATTGCGGCCTTGTAACGGAACCGCCTTCGAGCATTCTCAAAGATTATGTGGCAGATCCGCCCTAGTGTTACGTAATTTACATTGGTCATTGTATTGCTCTCGCCTGAACGGGCTGCCAGCCACAGGTTTAAGATGCATGTTCGTTGGCAACTTTCAGAGAAACAGAAGTTATCGGTATTTTGGAGAGCACGAAGTGGGCTGACAAAGCCAAGCGCAGAGACGTTGATTGAAACATAGATGGGCCTAAGCGACACCTGCGTTATAGATGGAGTACTATCCCGACGTGTTATATTTGGGATAACTCTTACCACTTCTTTATAGTCGCTTCAGCCGTGGGTTTTACTTTGAGCAAGCGGCGTCACCGCAAACAAATCAGCAGTAATTAAGATTACATTGCACTAATTCAAAGTAGATTTCAGAAGCATAATGCTAATCAAACTATTTTCATTTTACACTAATTCGGTCTCCTTTTTCTTTGTCATGTATTCGCAGGTGCGCCTGGAAGCAGCATGACGCGCCAAATGCCATTTCCCGGCATTGATTGCTCGTATTCTTGGTGACGACAAGCCATGGAATTGAACGTTGATCGAGAACGCCTTGCTCTAACTCCGTACCTCGGTGGAATCAGCACCAATCTTACCGCCCGCAACCAAGCTCCAGCCTTCCCCAATTTCATTGCCTTGGACCAGTCATCAGAAATCCTGCCGTTTGTGCCGTCCGGTGAAGCCAGTGCAGTCGCTTCCGGCCGCGCGGTCGACATAGAAGACAACCAATCATCGCTGTCGTTCCGGTACATCCGCCTCGAAGTCCACTTCGCGCTTCTGCTGGCTATCATGGTTTCGAGTGTCGCTGTGAATGGCCTCGTGTTTGTTCTCTTCTATCAGCGGCCATCGGTTCGCATGACTTCGAACAAGTTTGTGTTGAACATGGCCATTGTGTACCTCCTGCAGAATTTCACCCTTCTCCCATTCATTTTCGCGTCCATCATGTTCCAAGAATGGATATTCGGAGACGTGTGGTGCAAAGTACACGGCACCCTCTCCCTGTGCCTCACCTTAGCCAATGTTTTCTCCATTCTCTTAATAGCTGTAGACAGAAATTGTGCCGTCAACAGCCCGTTGCACTATTCGATGACCATCACGAAGAAACGAACGAGTGGCCTCATCGTATCTACTTGGCTCATCGCCATTGTCGTAGCACTACCACCGCTTTGTGGAGTCTCGGACATTAAATACCAAGAAAGCTGGGCTATGTGCACTGTAACCTGGCAGGACACCGGTTTTCTCACGATAGCCTACTCGTGTGTCTTCTGCGTTATAGGCTTCCTGCTTCCGTTTATCCGGATCACGTGGATATACGCATCTATGTTGAAAGCGGCTCGCCGCAATAGCGCGTGCACACGTCTAAACTTCCACGCCGTTGGCAACGAGATCAGCCAGCCCTCGTTGGTGGCAACGGAAGTTGGAAACCATGCGTCTCCTTACCTGCACAGGAAGTTGGCTTGGTCTAAACGAACTTCTTCGCTTAGTCAAGCGTCTTCGATATTCGGCGACAAGTGGAAGGCAGTACGCACGGGAGTCCTGGTTGTGGTCTCATTTACGGGGTGCTTCCTACCCTTCTTCTCGATGACCTTGGTGGAGCCGCACGCGCGAACACGCAATACTGCGCTGCACGACCTTCCGGCCATCGCCATGTTACTCCTCTTCTGCTCGTCGCTCATCAACCCGTACCTGTACGTCATCAGAAACAAGGTGATGCGCAAACACGTGCATAAGATGTTCACCCGCCTGACGCGCAAGCCCAGTTTCTTCTCTCCGCGAGGCTACCATCACAGCCACCAGAGCCCGCTGCAAGAGAGAAAGTGCTCCGAGGATATGAAGATGCCTGGTGGCGCGGCGTCCCTGCACCCCAGAGAGAGCGCAGACTACCAGACGCCTTTCGTCGCGCACTCGCTGTGTCAAAGCAAATCGGGCGACTGGAAGATCGTCACCGTCACGACAGATTCGAGGCGGTCATCTTCCCGGAGATCTTGCATCACGGTGGAGCGCCCCGTATTCATAGACAGCGCGACACAAGAGCTACAGCCACACCAGCAGCAGCAGTGGCGCTACAAGGGCAAACCTGGACCCGGCCTACGGGTCGCCGCCATGAGGAGCGGCTTCAACCGGCGAGCATCGTTAGACAGCTCCAAACTTATGTCGGCACGCTTTTCGAGCATGCCCGAGCGCAGCTCAGAGGTGACAGCTGTGAAGTCCACCACATATACGGGAGGCGACCGAAGCATGTCTTTCCGAACTCGGGGTCGCTTCGCGAACCGTGAGGAGTTGATCGAAGCGCACGACCCATCATGCAATAGCAGCGTGTGCCAGGAGATGTGGGGCCGTCACTTTATCGACTCGTCTCAGTGCCGGAGGCCAAGCCATGCCATATATGACTCGCAGAACAGCACATCAGCTGTACTCGGTTGTGGAGAAATATACAACAGGCTTTCCACGGTTGACAGCGTCGCGCAAGTACACAGTTACGAAACAGTTTCCTCCGCGTATGATACCTCTGCAGTGGCCGCATACCATCGCCGACCAGCGCTTAAACGAGGCCGATCATTCGCCTTTGACGAGCACGAAATGAGCATGGCCTTTTCGCCGCAAAGGATTTCGTACTGTGGCGGACTGCGGAAGTCCCGATTTGCTTTGGCGAGGAACTCTCTGAGGCACAGTTCTACTGACACCATCACGACCACGCTGGAGTCGCTGACCTCCACGGAGTCACAAGATGGTCCCGTAATCGCAACGCCCGAGTCGTACGCCCCATGCTATGAGTCATCCGTGATCTTGGCGCAGCAGTACTGCCAGCGCGAGCACGCGACACGGAACGGTGACATTTTGCCTCCTTCTCTTCGTTCCTCAGCAATTCACCAGCGAACACCGCACGGCCACTTGCCGTGTGAGTGCCAGGACCGGAGGGACTCTGGTTTCGAGGATGCAATGCTGGGGAAGGGTATTATGTGCGACACAATTGTGAACGAAGCTGGCTCTATCAAGGCAGTGAAGTTTCTAGAACGAATGTAGTTGCCAAACATTGATCGCCCTTCCATACAGATGTGGATGCCCGTTCGCTCACATATCCACAAAGGTTGACCATGGACCACGGAGCCATAGGTGTTACCAGTTTGTACAGCCCATTAACGTTCTGTGTGCGTTATGAACATTTATTCTTACAATATGAACCAAGCATACTGACAATGTTCTAGGAGACGGTAATAACGTGTGCGTTTATGTCGAACTTTACCAATCGCAACGACGTAGAATATTACAAATGCCTTTTTTTTTTGCCGTGGAGCAGTGAGAGCATTGTCGAAGTGTGCTAAAAAGAACGTTAACGTTGTCCGAGATCTCAGGCGTGATATTGAACTACTGAACTTGTTGTCGATAAGCACATAGGTATATTAGGGAACAGTGAACCATATAATGTTTAATTTAAAGGAAAGAGAAAGAGGAAGTTATGACCAGTTATGTTCACTCGACTGTTGACAAACAAGGTTCATGTAAAAAGTGTTATAAGACTCATATGCGTGAAAGTGGGAAAACACGCTTTTCAGTTCAGTACATTCTCTTACAAACTCAAAGATTTAGTCACAGGGAACTCATATTTCAGAGAAAAAAGTTAAACAACACTAGGGCAGTATGACAGTATGGTACACCTATTCGCTACACAAGCTGATGTACCTTGTATACCGACTGTGATTGCGGAATTCAGGCGCACTAAAAGTTGACCCCAGTGGCATTCCTGATCGTCAGCAGAAATAAACAGCGCAGTTTTGGTGGTCATGTTTACAAACGTTACACAGAAATAAAACATCTACACGTAATAGTGTTTGTCATCGCGTTGTCAAAGCTTTCAACCAAACAAGTGTAGGCTAGGGTGGCATCCGACTCCTCCGCTAAATGCAATGCACTTAACGAATGAGGCGCTCAGCGTGTCGAGTGAAACTGCGCGATCATCCTTGACACTGTTGTACATTGTCCGACAGTTTATTGCCTGAAATAGTGTTGAAAGGTTGTAACATGTAAAATTACTTGCGGCAAGAGACCACCCAAATTCTGAGAAGACATGACAAAGAATGCGATGCGATTATGTGCTGGGCCGATTAGGCTGCAGGTAGAAAAGTTAGTCCCTGTGGATTAAAGGATCAAGACTTTATTGGATGCCTGACACCGTAGCGCTTGCTGCATTTCAGTCTGAGTGTCGCGATTTGAATTCAGTAAATAGCACATACACAAGACCAATTTTTTCTTTTAATCGCAGATTGATTTTCGCAGTGGCAGCTGAATAGCTCTACTTCTAACGGTACACCTCAAACCTTCTCACACTGCATTAAAGTATATTGTGTTTCTGCACGACGGTTCTTTGCAGCTATGATTCAGACTCGACGCCCAAGGAAAAAAGCAACGTTTGTTAAGTCACCGCCTTTTCCGGTCAATGAATATGTATGGCGGTTTCTGAGTTTTAGTTCGCGATTCAAGATATTTTGGGAATATCGTACCTGACAGTCATGAAGTTTAATGGCGAGCAAGTATAAGAGAACCTAAAGAGCATTACTACTTGCTTTATTATGGACATTGCAGATTTCTAGGTGCAAATTTGAAAAAGAATAACGCCTTAGAGGACAAAGGGGTGGCAAAAGAATGATTTAGTAGGCTTTAAGTACCCACAGTAGCAGCATTGAATGGACAAATAACAGGGAAAGACTCTACACGGGCACCCATGTTTTGTCTTCCGCTGTATGGACTTCATCTATTCTGTGCTTTTACTAGGTTCCTAATACATACAAACTCGCCCAGCACTGCATTGTTCTGCAGTTCGTTAGTACTTTGTCTTGTTCTTAGTGCAAATCGTTCGTTGCACGGCAACATTAATTGCTGACCCACCACAGGATATATATAGTACGCTTCCTCCTTTTAGATATAGCTCGACCTTCGTAGCCTTCAAAATACTCTTCTGAGCCTATCAGTGTCCAGCACCTGCGAGTGTACAGAAAGCTGTATAGACCTCTTAATGTTTTCAGATATGACGTGTTCCTTCAGTATCTGTGATCCTTGCCCTTCTTTGCCTTATCTTCACATACTTCGCTTGTGTAATCACGTTTCGACCCCATACAGTAATCGTGAAGACGATAATAACCACTGTACACGCCTCCGTCAGAGCAAACCTGAAAAAAAAAAATAAACTGTACAATTTTCTTTGAAAACAAAAGCCAGTGGTGATTAAGTGGTAAATTCGGCAAGACTGCTTGAGCATCACGTCGCACCACTTTGAGATCCCGGCTCCAACCACGTTAACCATATTGCAAAGTGCTGTACAGGAGCCAGCTCGACGCACGGCCTGCCTCTTCGAGGAGTGAAGTGCAAGACAGTGGACAGGAACAGAATATATATATATATATATATATATATATATATATATATATATATATATATACCTGTACTATGTGACCCGCTTTCGACATTTGACACACACACTATTTTTGCACTTTGACACTCCTGATGCTAAGCATAATAATCACCAAGTGCACAGTGACAGACCGACTCACGTTATATATCCTTAACAAGAACAAGCTAGCAACCATCCTGATGCCATGAAACCTCTACAAACTACTTCGATTATAACTTGTTAGGGAACACATGGTAACTTTTACATATTTACCATTACTTTTGGCATGAAACTCTCATACCCCCGTGCAATAATCAGACCATGGTCGAGAGAAGGGGAGCGGCTGTGGCAGACTGGGTAGCGCTAAGGCTTATCGTCGTTAGCATACCTTAATCACCCACTTGATCTCATTGAATAAATACGCAAATAAACCATTGAAGCAGCATACATTTCTCTGTTTGCATTTGCATTTCACGCCAATTTATCCGTGACCACATTGAAGAACTAAATTAATAAATAAAATTCTAGAGAAAGCTTATGCAAAATAAACTAATTGCGCTAATATATGCACATGTAGCAAATTGCTTCAACACGTTCCACAGTTGCATTTTGCTATAGTTTATCATAGGGCTAACTAAACCACAAAACAAAAGTTATTTTATCAGATTTCCTACTACTCTGCAATGCAATGTCGTACGCTACCACTCACACACAAAGAACGTACTAAATGAGACTTTTAATAACGACTGCAATGTGTCCTGTTGGTGATTTTGTTTTCTTTGGATTTCAACATGTAAGTGTACGGTTTGATTTTTCAGCCTTCATTGGGTAACACTGGCACAAATGGTGCCGAAAATCTAATCAAGAATTTAACAAAAACGAGACGTTGTGCTGCTGTTTTCTGTTTGTTTCATATACGTGCTTCGATTACTAACTCCACGTGGGAGTCGGTCATCGTTCTTCTACTCCCTCAAGGCATACGGAGGCCCCGGTGCACAGCACCCAGCAGGTACGGCTTCTTGTCGCCGGTGCACGCTTCCCGGCCGTCCTGCTCTATGTTGAGAACGGCGATTCCCGGAAGTTTTTTTTTCTTCACCAACTCGGTCTGCGGCAAAGGAGATTGCAACAACGCAGAAAGGACGACACTTGCTCCATTACAGATTAACTAAGTCTGCACCACTACACACGGGCGCGTGCACACCAGACAGCACCATACCCCAGTGGCATGCGCACAGAACCAGGTAGCACCAGACCACCATGGTGTGCGCACTGGACTGCATCAGACCTGTGTGGTGTGCACAACAAGCACCGCTATGGTGGGCACACTAGACGGCACTAAGCCACTGCGATGTGCGCGCTAGTTAACCCACAGTAGTGTGGACACTAGGCAGCACCCCACCACTGTCATGTGCGCACCAGGCAGCTCTAGACTGGGGCAGTAGACTACTACTAGACAGCACGAGAGACCCTGTGGTGCTCAACGCAAGGCAGCATCAGGCCACTGCGTTGGGGACACTAGAAATCCCCAGACCTGCCTAGTGTGCAAAAAAGGAAAGTTGTAACTGTGCAGGCGTTTACACTACAAAGCACAAACGTTTTGGTGTATTTTTCAATTGTGATTGGCAAAATGATACGATTGCATCAAGAGCGATCTTTGGGCTGCAGTACTACTTTGTGGAGTACCAAGATATGCCAAGCAAGCAACTTTGGACGGCTTAAATAAATTGAGAGTCTGACTAGCAGTCCGAGAGGGAAATCTGTGTTTCACTGTCTGACTATTCTATTGAATAAACAAGAAGAAAATGGGTTAACCGAGGGGCCGGATATTTATTGCTCATATCATAAGAAGCCAACAAACACTGACACCTAGGACAACATAGGGGAAATTACTTGTGCTTAATAAATTAAATTAAGAGACGATAAGTTAATGAAAATGAAAGTGGCTGAAAAAGCAACTTTATGCATGTGGGGAACAATCCCACGACCATCGCATTTCGCATGCGATGCTCTACCAATTGAGCTACCGCGGCGCCATTTCCCGATCTTCTTTCTTTGGTATTTATGTTTCCTAGTAGAACCCTTGGAGTGTTAGCCAGCGCCGCCACTAATCCACTTTTTTTCATTTTCATTTCCATTGATTTATCGTTTCTTTATTTCATTTATTAGGGACAAGTAATTTTCCTAATTCGTCCAAGGCGTCAGTGTTTGTTGACTTCGTATTATATGACTAATAAAAATTGGGTCCTTCGGTTAACCCCCTTTCTTGTCGTTCATTACATAACAAGGGTCTCGAATCCGGCAACATTGATGCAGATAGCATGTGTGGGTTTATTGACCGGTTGCCTTCACCCGAAAAGATCACGTTCTCGTGACGCCTGTGGCAGAAAGGGTGTTTGACGCCAAGGTCTGTGAGTGGTGGCGCTGGCTAACACTCCCAGGGTTCTACTAGGAAACAGACACCGAAGAAAGTGGTTGGGGAAACGGCGCCGCGATAGCTCAATTGGTAGACTATCGCACGCGAAATTCGAAGGTTGTGAGATTGTTCCCCACATGCGACAAGTTGTTTTTTTCAGCCACTTTCATTTCCATTAATTTATTGTCTCTTTATTTAATTTATTAGGCACAAGTAATTTCCCCTATGTTGTACTAGGTGTCAGTGTTTGTTAGGTTCTTATGATATTCTATTGAATGTGGCATAAATGAGAGCACCTGGTGTACGCCTTTGCAATTTTTAATGATATCGCGCGAGCGTCGACCGCATGGCGTGTCAGCGGTCTTCTAGCGGCGAGGCGCACTGCTGAAGAAAAAGGACAACAGAAAAATACGAACTTAAAATTGCCTTGCGCGCCCGGGCATAAAGTCGCCGATCTGGCCGTCGCTGGCGGTTAGAATGCTGCTGACACGACGCGTGCTCGAATCTGGCCAGATGTTAATTAAATGTTGCAAGCCCCACCTGCTAAACCGATAGCTGATCTCTGCTCAAACTTCGTCGCACAGACGTGCAATTTTTACACGAAGTTGAAATTTCGAGGCCACCTAAACGTTAATGACGAGTTGTGAGTGCGAAAGTAGTAATTTCCAGTTGAACGCCGCTGAGCGGTCCTTCGAGTTATGAACTCCTTGCGGGCGAGCGCGCGCGTTGAAATGCTCGGTCAACATCTTGATAGTAAAAGGCCGGCGCAGTTTGGTCTGTGACGTCATTTTATCACTCCCGACTGCCATCGAACCTAATGGGCACGCTCCCGAGCAAGGCGCGGTGATTTGACGTCACCGCTTCTATCACGTCTGGCTTGGCAAGGTGAATTTGGTCTAAGTATACTGCAAGATGCCATAAAGCAGAGCATACAGGACAGCTTGCTATCTAGGAGGCGCTGGTTTAGCCCAGTGGCTAAAACACTCCTCGGCTTCTGAGCGTGGAGTCGTAGGTTTCAGAATGACTACCACCAAGCTTTTGCTTTCAAATCGATTCCGTTCTTTTTTACTTTATTTTTTTAGCCATCACCGAGGTGAAGTTAAAACGCAGGTGAGAGCTTGCGCTGTCAAGAAACGCGCGGGTAGCGCAGGCAGGGGAACACAGGCGGAGCGAGGGTGACGCGGTGTCGCGGCGGTGCCCTCTCCCCTCAAGCAACATCTGGTGCGGCAGCAGGTGTTCCCTCCATCGAGGCACACCAGTAACGGGGGTCGCAGCCAATGGTAATTTAGGGGCCGTTCCGCTGCCACAGACGCCGGCTTTTTGGCTCAAGAGGACACTTGATTCTTTCTCATAACATGCGTAACATGTGTAACTTACAAAACATGGAGTAACATGCAGTTTCGCTCAACAATAAATCCGAACTGTGTGTACCGCCGCACCGTGCAAACGGGTTAAAGCGACGATGCAACTCAAAACATGTTGATTTCACTGCAACGGAACGGTCGCGCAGTCTCTTACGGCTACGGTCACCACCGTGCTTTTGGCGTAGCCCTGAAAGATGACTCCAGTGTTCTCTTGCATCAGAAATGAAAAAAAAAAAAACATTTGAGTGGCATCACCGCACACGACGTCTAGTTTGAATTTATCATGCGCAAAACTGACAACGAATTCAGGCAAACGTGGTACGAAGCCAAACTTCACGTGAAGTTGTACGCCTACGCGAAATTTCAGCAGAGATCAGCCAGCGGTTTATAGGAAAGCGCTCGTCACTTAAGTGCGTAAAGTGGCCGCACGTTGTAAAATTTCACCATTGGCCATTCTCGGGTATCTGCACATTTAAGTATTCTATTGTCTAAACGTGTAAAAAAAGAAATGCGAGAGAGGTCAAACAAGTGCGCGCGGTGTATATTTGAAGTTTCACGCACCTTGACCGCGACGGACGTCGGGCTTTCGAAACCGATCCATTCTTTCATGTTGTTGAAGGCAGTGTCGCATTTTGTTTTGTCGTCCATCTTCGTGGTCCATGCAGTTCTATCTTGACAAAACTGCGCGAACAGTGAAACAAAACAGCGCCTATTTTGACGCTTATTCTATTTTGAGTGCTAATTATATACCCAGCAATTAGAGGAAGCAAACCGACAACAACCTGTCGACCGCAGTGCGCAAAGAAACAATGAAGTATGAAACGTCAGTACTCATCGGGGGTCAGTAGAAATATCGTTCCTATGAAAGCACTGAGATATGAGTCGAAGCTAGTATATACTTAATTGCTTTCTGAGTGCATCCATTTAGCTGCACCACAGAGTCGGTTTTCGGAGTCAACCCATTTTTGTCATGGGCATCAGACTTCTTCTGCCTTTCGTGCTAAGCTTAAACTTGAATAGGTGCTGGAATTTCACATCTGCTTTCTTAGTAAATGCTCACACAACTCCCACTCCCGCAAATGCGGAATACACAGTGACCGCTTATGTGAGCAAGGGCCGAAAAGGAAACAAAAGCAGGCTCTAAGGAGCCTACCAGGCATTCAAGACCGATATATGCGCACCTTGAAGAGAGGAGAGTCCTCCGGAGGTTTTGACAGGTCGACGCGGTCACCAACATTCACGTTATTCGCGTCTTCGAAGACGTACTTTTTGCCGACTGTCGACACGGTTGGCACCAGCCTTGTACTCACGAACGGAGCCACCGTTAGGATGCGGTTAAGTACATCCACCTACCGAATGAAGCAGATCGAGAGGGCATCCGTGTTAACCTTTCACCGCCGTATAAGTTATGGTCCCTTTAGCTTCACAAAGTACACGAACCAGCTAAATAATTATATACCTATCCGCCATGGGGTAGCATCTTTTTACGCCTGCAAAAACCTTACCTATAATGAAAAAACGCGTGTTTCAAGTGGGGATGTACAGTTCAGAATGAGCGTTCTTTCTCGTTCTATTATTTTGCATTTATGCACACCTTCTATTATTTAGATTTTGCGTTTCCTACGCAATAAATATCCAACAAGAACACTCAGCTTGTTTTCTAAATATAACAGGTATGGCGCAGAATATCAGATTTCGTAACCACGTCTCGTCGTAGCTGGTTCCACAAAATATCTTTTTAAACAGAACGACATAAACATTTTAAATTAATTCTGGGTTCTTGCGTGCCAAAATTGATTATCTGGCGCGCCCTGGCTGGGGACTCTGGATTATATTCTGACCGCATATTGCACTTTAACGTGATTCGAATTGAACTGAATTGAATTAAATTTTATTCAGATAATACAATTCAAATGAATTTACATTATTGCACAGTACACTAGTGTTCTCGCATTCCGCCTTCTTCCCACGAACCCCCTTCCCACCCCCGCTAAATATGAGCACCAGTCAAAACGAATTACCAAATAAGCCCATGCAACGCAGATAATGTAATATGTATTTACTATGAGCCACTTTAGTAAGCTATAGGAAATAAGCCCACCATGTTTATTATTTTTTCACACTTTTGTTTCCTAACGCACAATACAAAAGAGAAAAGGCAAGTCAACATGCCATTGACAATGAAGAAAGACAAAGCCTTCCGGCGAGGATGTGGTTTGTTGTTTCACGTTTTTCCATGTTCTTTATCCGGGAAGGAAGAGAGGCTCCCACATAATACGTTGGCTTCTTGAATATCAACCGTTGTTGAGTGGCCTTAATTTTTCCTGCGCCACCTTACTAGAATGCTTTAGTGCCCTCTTATTCGTGTACCTGAGCTCTGTAACTAACATTTGCTTTCGTTTTATTTACTTTCTGTCTTTTTAGACTGCACTACCTTCGGGATCAGCCAACATTTCTTGATTTCACTATCTCCAGGACCGGCCTACGTATTTTGTTAAGTAATGCAATATTCTGATTCTGGTTTCGTGCGGACGCACTTTGAACGAGTGGATATATGTTTCATTTCGTCCTTTTATTTTTTTGATAATTACGCATTTACTCTTCCGTAACTAGCTCTACACAAACTTGGTACGTCTTTCTGGTTCCAAGTTTCATTTTGACACCTGTTTCGTTGTCCAACGTGAACTAGGAGGCCTCAGCTTGTACAGATTACGAGACGAGAGTAGTTGGATATTCGGATCCCACGAAGCTCACATCGTTCTGGACTCGCCAAACGTACGCGACAATGTACCTCTAAATAGAACAAACGATCGTGCGAAACCAACCCAACCGTTCTACCCGCGACATGGCCCCCGATTTGGGCAGCGAACAGATGACATTCGCATTGGGTATACAAGACAGTCACTGACTGTTTTGCGCCAGCCTTATCCTCTGGTATGTACCGCAAATGTGGTAGATACGCCCTGGCGCAACGCTCATCGCAATTCGAAGGCTGATTCACTAAAGAAAGAACGCATCGTAATTCACGCGCGCGCGCGCTCCACGATGCGTTCTTTTCTCGCTGCACCAGCGTTCGCATTGCGTTGACCGAGTTGTTCCGAGATTCACAACTTCATGAAGGAGATGCGCAGAACGGTCAGCATTGCAGTGACTCCAGCTCCTATTCACATTTAGAGACTCTCGCGTGATGTTCACGACATGGCCTTGTACATAGAGCTAAACAACTCTGAGCGAATTCTATTGATGCCAGAACATCATTTGAATATACTTTGAGCGTCACCACGACAACTACGACGCTTAACATTCTTGTTTTCGTTTTCTCTTTAGGAGTTTTATGGTACGACGGTAGTTGGGAACTCCGGATTATTTATGATCACGTGGGTGTCTTTGACGTCTACCAAGTGCACGCTAGACAGGCGTTTTGCATTTTGCCTCCCGTGGAAATATGGCTGTCATGGGCTGGGATAAGATAGCGCACGCTGGGGCTTAGCAGCGCAACACCAAAGCGACTACGCCACCACGGCGGGTCGCTTGGTATTGAAAGCCGACAGTCTTCGAAGAGCAGCTTTATGGTACGGACAGCGTGAAGGCGTTGGTTGCAAGGCGTTAATCAATACCATTTTCATATTATCTTCTAAAGTCCGTGCCGCTTTGGAAGCAGCATTCACTTCAGCCTGTCCTGAAACTTGAGCATCGTATCATCACGCATTGTGAAGAAGGACGTGGCAAACACGCGCAAATAATAAGAGTTTCAGGAGGGTGGAGGACTACATGCTTCGAACTCCGAATAGTAACAATCTCAGGAATCACCTAATAAAGGCAGGCTCTGGAAAGACCACCGCAGGAGGGTTTGCTAATCGTGCTTGTCTCCAGTGCGCAGTTTACCAATAGATGGAACTACACATTTGTTGGCAGGTGAGTGTCGTTGTTTAGGACAAAATATTTGAGGAGTTTTCCGGAAGGCATAAGAAATACTTGTTTTTCAAAGCAATACCAAGGGGCATCTTCATGAAGACTGCCTTTAACATAACGAACAGCCGGGGTTACTTGAATGCTGTTCTTAGTGTACGAGGCAAAGGGTTCAAATAGTCACTCATGTCTGGATTTCTTTTCAGCCGCAGTCAAGTGCTACCTAAACTAAGAATCATCGAAGATGATGTGCTCTTAGAAGAAATGTACGGTATGCCTGTAGTTTGTACTTACGATGCTCGGTTGGACCACCACTACGTTACTTAACTTATCGTAGCTTATCTTCAACATGCAGCATGCGACACACAAATACGCGCTCACCCACAGAACAATAAGCGTGAGTTAATTTCCGCAAAGCCTAGCACCATCAAGCACCGCGACTCAATCCACAAGTGCTGATTCTAGGTTGAAAACACTGCGAAACAAATTGTGCGAATGTTGAAATGAAAAATTAAACACCCGTGTGGATGGCGTTCCGCTAGATTGAATGGAGCGACGACTTTAGTTTCCTCACGCAGAGATAAATATTTAGACGCAGATGTGAAAACATCTTCGAAAGAAGGAAGTAACGGTCATCAGCAAAGTTGCGTGTCAACGCGCCCTAGTTGAACAGCATTTGTTGTGAGTATCAAGCTATCTGTTCACGCACCAAGTTTTTGTCCACAACATCCATGATGCTTCCAGATTCGTACATGCAAGGTGGATAGGCCTTTCCATGAACAGCAAAGTCGTGCGTATTTATCACAATGAAGTCAACATACCTGGATAAAAAAAAAAACGCGAATGTACAAGTACATAACACCTAGAGCCAATACACACCATGGCCTGTTTTCTGTATCAAACACGTAATCGTCGTCTGCGATAACCCATTTGTTCGAACTGGTGATTAGTTGTAGTACATATCGCGGAAGCACATTTGTTCGTTGATTTACAACGTTCAAGATGTCTTTCAGCGCATTCTGATCACGGCAAAACATTTGTGACTCTCAGCTTCCCCGCAACATTTAGTACATATTCAGTAATAAGCAAGGAGACTGTTTGATGGCTTTTTTATATGTTGTATATATGTTGTTTGTTAGATTCCAACCTTCAATTTAAACATGGCAATAAGGAATAAGAAATTAGAGCTTGTTTTGCGGTAGTTTTGTAACAAGACAATGCATTAGCGCATACCATTATATTCTCGACATCTACATAACTTTGCCTGGGAAACATAAACTACCAAATTTGAAATTCATGACAGAACGCCAATTCTGTGGATCCCTCTAAGCGACCACTCCATTATCTGCTTGCTAAGGTTGCAGAAAACAGCGTATCGATGCCAGAATTAAACCACTGAGGCAAAATTACGGATGGTTACGTGAAAACTAAAATCGGCCATCGTTTCAGTTTTACCATGACACAACTTACAGCGCACATGGCGGTTTTGTGAGTCCGATTAACAGATTCATAGGCAGTAGCTCAAGCAGAAAATTTATCAGTACCTACGTGTCTGACCAGCAATGCAGCACGTCACAGTTGCTTCATGCGTTCAGTTATTTCATGATTGTATAATTGTTGATTCTTCCACAGGCAGACTTTCTACAAAGTGTTGACACATGTCTGGCCTCACCGAATCACTTTCCGCCTACGCGTGGGCCAATACTTTTCTGAAGAATTAGCGTTAACTTACTTTTTCATCTCGGCGAAATTGTAGGTATCGATGAGCAATCTCGCAATGTGGGCAATGATCTTGTAGTCGGCCCGATCGAGCTCGCTGCGCAATGCCTGGAAGAGTCGGGAAGCAGGAATGTACGACACGCCACTGTCCAGAGTAATGTTACGACACTTCCCTGACGAATGCATTCAGATATTGGGGTAAAGATTGTAGAATAAGGCAAAATAAAGCTTTAATTGTCGTGATGAATCCAGGACCCACGGCCGCGCGCTAGGATTTTTGGTCCCTTATAACTGAATAAAACACATATTGGAAGTTCCGGGATAAGAGAAAGCTTGTAGCAACCATGTGATCGTTAAGTTCTCGTAAAAGGTCTCGGGTACAGTCTTAGTACTTGCCTCATCACAACAAAAGAGGACATCAAAATTGAAAGAAGTTCACGTCACTGTGACATAATTGAGTAGGTTGTGAAAGCATGAGAACAGACAGCACTGCAGAGACATGCGTCAACACGACATATGTAGGTCTCAAACATGAAAGAAATTGGCTTCCTTCATTCTCCTTTCCTTTTTTTCTTTAGGAGTCACATTAGAAGATATTCTTCAATGGAGCTTTTTATTGTATTCTACAATTAGGTAATGGTCGCGCATTCTGGCAAATTGTATTTTGGTATGACAGAGCAAAGCAAAGCATGCCAAGTTCTGAGAAAATGTGCTTGAAACGCCCAAAAGCAATACTTTGAGGCGCATCATTTTTTTAATCTTTGTGCCGGGACTCTCGCTTCTGAATGCGATATTAGCGCACTGAGCGTAATATTTGATAATTATAGAACATAATATTGCTTTATAAGAATTTACATGAGATGAAGTTCCCACATATGTATGCCATCAAGTGAATTTGTGTTAATTAGTCAATTGCGCTTTCCAACTTTTTGTGCAAGTAGTGTTCGCCGCTTCGTGTAGACCACCTCGTGAACATAGAACTGTGCTATATGCCACAGGAAACCTTTCAAAACTTTTGAAAGTGTTCGCTGAAACGCCCTATATATGGCCGTTTCATTGCTCACCTGGTATAATATTATTTCCTGGCTCGTTTCAGGGGAGACCCACATGAATGCGGCACCGTCAAAATCGGCGTAGGTTGAGCGTAAAGTATCCACTATCGTCTTTATACGAGGGTCCAACGCGTCCTTGAATGCGGGCGCCAGCTCGACGCGTAGGCCGCATAGCATCTTCATTTTCCCCGCTGGCTTCAGCTGCAGCCAGTCGCTGATGGTCAACGCTGTTAGTGCGAGATCATGGTTAAAAAAATTACTTGTGAAACAACTTGGGTTGACCGATTAAAGAAAAAAAAGTCGTCAGAGACGTACTGGACATTCAGCTCGTATATATCATATACAGACAGCGAACATGTGTTACACTGCTGGTTCAGTGAGCACGTGCTGGACATTCAAACGTTTATGTAGCCTAGAGGTTTATTGAAGGCGCTGTGTTGACGCTACCTATCACGGTACCCGAAAAACTCGCTGAAAGTACGACGAAATTCGTCGTAGCACACATATCTTGCACTTCGTTTTCCAGCACTACTAGAGACAGCGACACCGTCCGGTTGTGTTTACCGCGGCGGGATGTTGCGTATAAGACACGACATTCCGGAAAGCGAGGGTAGGGTAGGTTGATACTGGGTTCCTTTGCTCCGATGGTCGACGCGCATTGGCGTCGAATGCGGCATTACCGGCTGTTCTCTTTAAAGATTCCTGTATTGGCACGTTGGTGAACTGTAACAGCTGCAGCTTTAGCGCAGTGTGGCGACCCTTGAGAACTTGTCGCACCAAGCACAGGCAGAGAAGAGCCTCCCCTAAAACAGCGAAACATGCGACAGTCGACACGTGCGTCTACCACACCTTCTCAACTAAACGCCACCATCGCATTGCTCATTCTCCAAGTCCTCACAGTGACATTGGTCAACGGGGTCGTCGCACGCCTCGTAGAGCGCCGCTGGCACACCACCTACTCTGAATGCTTCGCGACTGTGCTCCACGTCCACGGGACACGCGATCACGCTAAATATCACCCCTATATAGCTCCATCCCTCCCTTCTGACCTCATTCCTTTCTCTGTCGCGGGCGAACGCTCCACCAGAACACTTCCTCCCCATGCTCTGGGGACTCCTCGTGCAAAAGATTAAGCACGTCCAGGGAATTTCCCAACCTAAAAACACCACGTGACAACGTGTTGCAAGCGACGGTCGCTCGTGCAGAGAGCACTTTGTAAAATAAGGTTGATCTCTCTCTTACTACCTGAGGCTCTCGATGAGCGTGGATTTTGTGTCTACTACAGTTCGACGCCTTTCACTCCGCGAAGCCGCCTTCGCGTAAATTCTGAAACATTTGTGCTGGAAACGAGGTGTGCGCATTCTTTCGTCAAACCTGCTCTTCCGCTGGCTTGACCGCTCGTACATAAAGATTGCGGAGAGTCCAATCGCTGGAGGTGACCTGGTTACCGCCCAGAGAAAGGCGACTATCAGTATACGCGACCGACCGTATACCAGCGGAACCGGATGCGACGTCACCATACCAGCACACCGGCACTGAGCGCAACGTGCGACATCCTCAGCTCCAATGAGCCGTCGCGATGGACGGCGCGGCACGCAAACATGCCCGCAAATCTTAACAATCTTAAGCACGGCACCTCTGTCAACGCGTCGACACTGAATGGTGGCGTACTCACGGCGACGACGAAAACGCTTCCGCCTGCAAATGCGACTACCTACCCCGTAAGGTCACCCACCTGAAGCAGGTCCGGTGCCGATTCTTTCCTTGATGATCCCCTGGGCGTCTACTTCGAGACCGTCATAGATGAAATACGAGCAGCACTCGATGCAGAGGTCAGACCTCGTAAAGGCTGGAGTGAAAGTGGCGCTCATGGTCGGATCGTAGTAGCACAGCACAAGAGGCTGGAACGACGGACTCTTTGCTGCAAGACCAACCAACATTTTTGAACACTACCGTTCAATTGATATTCGCATAAATGCCGCGCTTCACATCTACTGGGAACCACCCCCACTGAAACTGGCCGGACTTGCAAAAAAGCAGTATCACGCTATGCTGAGGCTAGTGAAGGGAGTAAGATTTAGCAGCATGCATGGGTTTTTCAGCACCATGTTACGTTCCTGATCTGACAAATAACTTTGCTGAAGCACGAGCGACGGATTTTTATATTAAAATAAAAGACATAATAATCATTAACCTGCTATCGTACGAAGCTAAAAAGGAAAACCATACGAGTTTCTCAGAAAGAAAACATCGCAGGAGAAGAAAAATTCATCCTGGTCCGCGGATTTATGCCCACACCAGCATCTTGCCGTGTGGTCGCTGGACCATCTGAGCTAACAAGGCTGAATATACCGAGTACTGCACGAAAGCCCAGTGAGGTTGACTATGGGAAATCAGTTCTGTGGAAGCCCTCAAGGTGGAGGAAGATTGACTGGTCGCCAGGCACGAGATTCTAGCTAGCAGCGCCCATGGGTCGGGCTGATCTCTTATCTAACAGGCCAACCAGTCACCGCGGTGCATGCGCGGTGCGCGCGCTGTTGGGTTTCTTGCCACACCACCACATGGCCCTCGCCTCCACGCATCCGCAAGCAGTGGAGGCGATGGCGCCGGCCACGCGGGAGAAAAAAAAAGAACCAGAAAGCTCGCCTTCGCGCATCCACGGCGGCACGGTAATGATCAAGTAAATGCTTGCTGCGGATATAACGTATACTTATTGCGCTACGTACGTGTGTGCATGCTGGCTCTTATACGATGATGCGTTCAAGGTGCCCGTCGCACTCGCTAGTAGTCAGCACCTTTGCTTAACAAATATCTTGGTATAAGTTGTGTGGGCCGCGCTTGCGTGCATGTATGCGATGGCGTGTGTGTGTGTGTGTGCGTGTGCGTGTGTGTGCGCGTGTGTGTGTGTGTGTGTGTGTGTGTGTGTGTGTGTGTGTGTGTGTGTGTGTGTGTGTGTGTGCGTGCGTGCGTGCGTGCGTGCGTGCGTATGTTTCTACTCGTGTTTCGATTCTTTATGCCCTCACACAAAGCTTCGCGACATAGATTTAAACTAATTGGATCTACCGCATTTTTTGACTGCTCACTCTCAGAAAAGGCCAGTAATAGGATACAGTTACTATAGCTTTCCTACCCATTACTAGCTTTTTTTTTTCTAGCTGGTTGTTGTGTTCGACATTTCAGTGTTGGTAAATGCTGCTTAGACAAAGTAACGTGATACATACAACCATAAAGCCGTTCTTAGAAATACGTAACGTAGTATCTCAATCATTCATCGTGCTATGCCTTGTTGCCCTTTATTGTTTGTTTCGTTCAGTACAATGTCATTTATTATATGCAATCTAATATCCGTTTCCCGCATGACGCCTACGTACCTTTATTTGATCGTGTACAAGTATGATTACCTGCTTGGGAATGTGGCTCTTGTCTTCTTTTATTTTCGTATTTGTAATTATAACAAGCTTTAAGTACAGAAGCGATCTCACTATTTCCCCGCTGTGGAGGTGCCGCTTGTGAACAAAACAGACCAAACTGCTGAATTGATTGGGCAGCAATTATCACTTTACCGGTACGACAGCTACGTAGGCTTTATGAGCTGTTACTAGTATCTTGGTAAACTTTGTAAGGAACCATTACTACCTTTAGTTATGAATTGACACATCTTTTTAAAGACTGCTTTCATCTAGGCGTACTAATTCGCGGTAGGGAACGTTACAAGGAACACCATAGATATAGTTTTACCCGCTCTCCTCATTCTGCTATAAGTACCCAAAGATGGCACTAATACTCTACCTGGCATCAAAATTGTCGTCGCATGTGTCCAATCGCATGTACGTTGGTTTCGGTTGCGCTCCAACTAAGGGTAGTCGGGTTCACAAGTCTTCCGGTGCAGCACAACTACATCAAACACGAATAAACGGTAAAGAATACCTAGTTGCGGTGTATCTACATTATCGACGTCCTGGTCGCCAGCACTGACTTCTTACGCCGTTCTTTCACACTGTGCTTGAAAGTGCAAAGCCCATGTGATTGTTTAGATATGAGGAGCTATAACGGAACGCTATTCCAAACTTTTCTATTCAAATTCTGCGCAATTGGCGAAAAAGATTACGGCCGCCTCCCCTTCACCTCTGTGTCACGCGACGTCACGAAGACTGCGAAAACGCCCCATCGGATATGATATGTGCAAACTGATTATGCATGACCGGACCAAACAAAATGAAGATAATTATTTCTGATTCGACGCCTTTTTCGCCATTAACCCGTTGCTATAGATCAACACTTTTCGAGTGGCGCCCACTTTGCCTGTCAGTCACGCGACGTTACAAAACCTCGAAACTTCACCTCATCAAAGTGACGTGTACACGTTAAAGATGTAATAATATGCATAATAAAACTGAATTCTTTTTCTGCATAGCCAGGGACTGATCCGTTCCAAAAGGAATAGATGATGACTGCCCGCCAATCGCTCTGGCACTGGCTGCTCGGAGCTGCCGGGGAGCATGAATTTATTTGAGCATAATAAAACGTTTTGCTTGGCAGTTTAACGTTAGCAAGCCCTTTCGGCACGTAGTATATACATCCCTATGCCAACTGTTCTTTGCGGGGAAGCCGTTTTAGCGATATTTTTAGCCTTCTGTTGCACGTCGCCGCGATTTTCGACCAGCCACCGGAAGCTAAGCAAGCGGAAGCGGACCAATCGCTGACGTCGGCTCCACCCTCCTCACCCGGTTATCAACTTTCACTATGCTAGCTCGGCCCCATCGAAACCCTGTCAACGTGTGAGTTTGCGAGTGAATCAAGCTTGTGAGCAAATCAGGTAAGAAAAACCGATCAATGTAGGTAATTTTATTCGTTTTGAAAGCAAGCAAAAGTGCCCGCCCATAATCGAGGGGAGCGTTTGATTGGGCTTTGTAAACATCGCTGCGGGTTACCGCCCGATGCGTGCGTCGGTGGTTACATAAATTTGACGTCAGGAGATCGCAATAAAAACAGATCGGAATAGTTTTACGTGATAGGATCCATGGATTTAATTTCCACAGCTGCACAGCGGGCAGGCATCGGTGCTTCCATAATAAGCAAACACACGACTTGTTGGAAGAGTTGGCTGCTGTTATAGTCCTCAAACACGACGACTGTGTGATGTTTGTAAACTTACTGAAATAAATGCAGCGCAAGTCGAATACGGGCAATAAAAACAGCCTGTTGGTTGCTTTGAGACCCCGAAACTCCTCACTCGGTTAAATGCACCTTGACATTTTTATTTTAATCTAAGGCTCGCGTCATGTATTTTGAGATATAGCTTTCAGCAAAATGAACCACCCAGCCGGCTTTAGGTGGGACAGGTATATAGTATACTCACGTGGTGCAAGACTACCTGCAATAAACACAGAAGAACAGGAATATAAAAAAAAGAAAGCGTTGGCCTCAATCTTCCCTAAACAGCATTACAGAGATAAGCCTATCAGCGGCCCTCTGCGCTGAACCTTTCAGCGAGGGCACAAGCGCATGCGGCGCACAAGGGCTTAGTGATGAGAGAGAAATTTATTGTGATAGAAAAGCTGAGAGATCGGCCTGGATCAGTGTTCTTACCTGCTACTCGGCGTTGGGGGAAGAGGAAAGGGTGCAGACAGAAAGAATAGAGAAGGCGTTGATTATGAGGAAGAAGATGGTGGGCAAAACCTTGCATGCTCCAAGACTCTTGAAAGTTGCCTGTCCAGTCCACTCCCATACAAAAATTTGTTGAGCGCCTTCAGACTATCAGGCTGATGACTAGGGTGACTAGGGCCGCGCTCCGTTAAACGGATAACAATGGGAAAATGACCTATGAAGTGGGAACCATTAAATTTGGTGATAATCAGACCTTCTTCTCATAGATACTCGGCCTTTCACTCTAGATAATAATGTGCATGGAAATTTGTCTTTAAGAACGTGCAGTTGGGACTAGTTGATTCGGCGTATAGCACTCTTTTCCAGCTCAATGTCGCGACGACATAACAAGACAAGAGAGAACGTTGAACCATCGACTTCTGTTCTTTATTGTATTGCAAAAGCTTGACATTTTTTTTTTAATTCTTAGTTTTCCTGCGACCAGTTTCACACGGGAAACCAAGATGAAGGGGCGATACAAACGAAAATACGATTGCGCTTTCGAATTTTCGTTGGTACTGTGCCCTCTTTTTCCTTGTTTCTTTTTTGCGGCGATAAAAGAAACGCCGACTACAAAAACTGCAAACACGCACCAACTATAGCACTGTTTGCTGGATTGCTGAATATTTTTCATAACCTCGCCATCGTATAAATATTCTACACGGGCATTAAGCTCCACAAGCCCCTGCAGTCCCACATGCGAACTTTCGACGCGTGCTCATGACCTCAAAGCATGCATGCTTATAAATAAGGCAGGCCGCTAGTTTAGTGAGCACTACTACTCCCGTCAGCCTATACCACGAGATGAGCAGGTATGCGGCGTGTCTTTCTTATTGCCCGCTTTCAATCCTGTAGTGCGTAACGCGGTTAAATGAATGACTATGGAAATACTCGGGCGACGACTCGAAGTCAAGCGCTGTTTCATCCCCAGGGAAACAGAGATAATATTGAGAATACAGAGCTCCGCACTAAAAGACCGACAACGATTTCACCTGTATCCAGGGTCCCTAATTCGTGGAGCAGGGTGAGATCACTTAATGCAACATACGATGCATACTATGTATACCTATTCGAAAAGAGAGAAAATCGTACAAAAAAGACAAACATAGAGATAAAAAAAGACAGAAAAACATTACAATTCAATATCACCGCGATATTGATTGCATGAAAGGTACCATGGATAAGATGTTAGTAACGTACTGGCTTGTATACGGACTGCGAAGGGAATACCAAGCGAATATATGCATAAATAAACAAGCAAAACATCAGCAAGACAAGTCTACTCACGTGCCGCGAACGAGATGATGTACGCTACGATGGCGATAAGGATCAGCACGACGAGGAAGCCGCTGAAGAGGCCGTACACCATGTACGTGAACACAGGAACGGATAGGTCTTCACTGCGAGCGAAGAGGACAGAGTTACAGGACAGCCCACTGATACCGATACATGGTTCGTAGCAAATACCGGAAATATCTGCATATAAATTCAGAAGAAGAGCAGAACTGCTCCTTTCATGTTCGGGACAGACGGAATTATGCAGTGACCCAGAAGCATGCATGGGCGAATTTCCGATGGTCGGTCGTTCAGGGATTGCACACTTCGCGCTGCAACTTCAGCGGTTATCACAGAACAATAATGCATATATGCGCTCTCACCTTATTACCGATCACTCGATATTATCGAAAATATTCATGCAGACCATGTAGTCCTTGAAGAGCACGTCTACAGTATACATACTGCACTGGATTTCATTAATGTTGCGTCGTAATTTAAGCACAACCTGGAACGCTTTTACAATTTAAACACATCATTTGACGGAACAAGATGGGTTACAAACGGATTGGGTTACACCTTGGGTTACAAACGGGTTGTATTTTATTAGATTTCAAAAAAGCGTTTGATTTGGTACCGCATGACTTGCTACTATATAAACTGTATTTACATAACGTGCCTACTTATCTCCTAAACTGACTTCAATGTTATCTGCAGGAACGTAAGCAACGCGTGCTGATTAATGGGTCCCAGTCTGATTACATTGCTGTATCTTCGGGAGTGCCTCAGGAGTCAGTCCTAGGGCCCCTGCTGTTTCCAGTGTATATTAATGACATTTTGAAAGATGTGACAGGTAAAATACGTTTATATGCAGATGACTGTGTTGTCTATCGCGATGTAAACAATTACTCAGATTCATTTCATTTGCAGAGCAACTTGGACCATATCCAACAATGGTGTTTGAAGTGGGAAATTTACTTAAATCCAATAAAGTGTCATAGTATCCTTTTCATGCGCAGGCATCATCCTTTCCTGGCTGAATATGGATTAGTTTCTGTCCAACCATCAAAAGTATCTGATTACAAATAACTTGGCGTCTACGTTTTCTCGTACCTCACATGGAATAAGCACGTTGAGCATATTGCATATAAATCTTGTGGAATGCTGAATTTGAATTTTTCAAGACGGAATTTTAAAACGACACCACTAAAACTTAAACAGCTTCTATATTTAACTTATGTTCGGCCTATATTGGAGTATGCTTGTGTTGTTTGGAGGAGGAGGAGGAGGAGAAACATTTATTAAAAAAAAAGAAAGGATAAGCAGGTGTCTTTCTGCTTGTGCGGGAGGCGCCCTTAGTCCAGGGCTCCTGCGGCTCTTGCTGTCTCCCGGGCCCGCCGCACCAGTTGCTGCTGGTTACGAGGGTCCGAACTAGTCAGCACGGCGTCCCACTGCTCGGGTGTGGGGTTGGGTACTTGCGGAGCCGCCTTCACGTTGAGCCCGCGAACTTTATATTTAGCCGACATGCTTGAACGTGTACAAAACTGTGCCGCTCAATTTTTATTAGGAAATAATAACTTTCGTAGTTTTCGTAGCGTTACAAAAACAATAAACTAACGTTGGTATGGGAGCTTTTATCTACTCGCCGAAGGAACTTTCACTTAGAAATCTCGTATAAAACTTCTCACGGTAAAATAAATATACACAAATATATTTATTTGCTTCCACCGTATTTCATGTCGAATAGACCTCTTCACGGACGGAAAATAACAGAGACTAACACTTATCAAAGCCCATTTCTTCCACTTACCATTCGTGAATGGAACCGGCTACCCAAACAAATTGTCGAGTACCAACCTGGACCAATGTTTCGGCACTTGTTATCCGATGTGTGAACGAGTGCAGTTGTATTTATTTAGTATTTGCTTGCCATGCCTTGTAGTTTTCTTGCTTACCTATTGCTTAGTTACGTATCCTCCACCCCTCCCCCCCTGCAATAATGACTGCGGGCGCTGCAGGCATTTAGAATAAATAAAATAAATAAACATAGAGCGCATGCTTCTTTAGGTCATAGCCGACATGAATTGCACTGGCAATAAAATTACATCCTAAACATTTACGCCCTACAGTATAGTTATTTTACTTTAAACGTGGGCGAAGAGTAATGACAAGAATCCGGACAAGGGAAACGAAGTGCACATCCGTAACAATTTTAGAAGAGGAAGTGTGTTCGAAATTTTATGGGTGTTTTCAGAGCCACACATCGGCGCGAGGACATTTTTCCATCTGTCACCCTGACATTGAAGCAGTGACTTCCAAATTCGCCGAGTTCTGCACCCTCTCCATAATTGAAAGATTTGTTGCAAAGATCCCACGTTGCACAGATGCTATCCAGTATTGTCCAGACATTCGTATTTTTCATGCTACTCCTTTGTGAAGAAAGGCACAAGAGCTTTTGTTGGCAAGAGACGACATAATTCTGTTAATATAGTTTTTTTTTCTCTTTTCTGTTTGTTCGGTAAGCGCAACATGCCTACAGCCCCTTCAGTGACGGCACGCACACTTTGCATTTGCTGTTTTTTTTGTTTTTCTTATGTGGTTATTGTTCAGTGATGACAGGAGACAAACCTACGAGGTTGGACATTGAATCTTTCGCGTAATTGAGGAGCCTCCATTTCGGCTGAGCTTGCCAAATGGTCGTACCTACGCACAACCACTTTTATGGAGGTACAGCAATGCTTGAAAAGTTTTTCGAGATGCTTGCTGAGGTGAAAGATAACGAAATGACTGCTTTTAATTTTTCGCAATGGTTGCACCCCGTAACTAAATTGTAGAGCGCAATAAATTCATATATCAGAACTCTGTAGCTATGAGTGCGTGCTGTTTTGTTGGCGATGGCAAAATCCTGTTTTTACCTTTTCAGATTTCGCAACGCTTGCAGCCCGTGACTAAGTTGTTCGCACACAAATATATATTTATTACTGTTTCATCATTAGTAGTGATTAGCAAATGTACAAAGCAGCGTACTAGTACCTTGATTTCGCTTGCCTGGTGTTTGCACCGTCTTGGATTTTTAAGCTTCAAATCTGTTTGCGCTAAACTGCAGTGCAACGTAGTTTGTCGATGGTGGAGTTAGAGTGAAATTCACGTGCAGGTCTAAACAGGACATAAATTCACAGAAAATTGGAGGCTTAAAGTGGTTGGCGTTGGTCGAACGCCAACCACTTCAGTGGTTGGCGTTCGACCAAAGTTTCCGCAAGGACAATTAGCAGTTGCTGCCCTGACGAAGACAAATCTCCTGGTTGAAATGTGGGCTTCAGCGACATTACTTGTTCGTCCACTGGTAATCACGGCGGTGCACCAACCAAATTTTCCTATTTTGCATGAGGGCCCGCAATGGGCAACATTCCGGTTGACAAGGATGCTCACTTCAATGAAAGCGTAACAGAAAATTTAATAGCAAACGAGAAGGTGTAGTGGAAACGGTCTTGTGTTGAAATGGATACTTACACTTCGACATATGTCGGCTGCCCCGATGGTCCTTCGAAATGTCGAGGCAAACTGATGCTGCGTTCGTACCATGGCTCCTCTTCATCCGGAAACAAAGTCTCTCTGGGAGAGAAGGACACGAAACAAGGCAGTCCTGACGTCACAGGTGATCTTGTGAACTTTACAATGGGAATGAATGCGTGTAATAAAGGCGTCGTCACAAAGGTCACATCGAGGCTCCCTTTAATAAATTATACTCAAGTGGAATCCGTTAATAATGAAGATACATTTGTGCTTGAAATAGTTCGATAAGTAATTCGGCATGCCCAAACTCGCCTATAACGGAAATACACGAACTTCAGTGGCACGTTCATATTTTTACGGATTTCTCATCTTAAGCGGAGAAAACAAGCAACGAAGGAGCTCACTAATTGTAAGCAAAGGTGCGCGTCGTAGGCAATAAGTTTTGCCTTTGCCTTGGACTATTTTTCAGCGTAAATAAAAATGGCGCTCGTGATGCGCTACATATTGTAGGCCTGCCCCGGTCTACCTCCCAAAATGTCGGCACAGTACTGGCACATGACAACCACCGCAGAAAGATCTAAAAAAAGAAAAAAAGGCGAGTGAAAAACAATCAGTAAAAGCAACTCCCCTGAACGTTGCGTTCGCGGCATGTGGGTAGCTTCATGGCACTTGCAGCGTGTGCCCCGATATCGACATATCCAATGTCTAGTTCACTAAAACAGTATTATTTACGCGAGTATCCGTCAATAACATTTTCGTGTTCGATATAGAGAGCAAAACGCTTAATCCGGGTTTGTTATGTGCAGTTTAGACTGTATATGTGTTTACTCATTTTAATGTGTGGATGAGTGGGAGGCAACCAGATGTCCTATTTTAATTCGCTATTTTCAAATGTCTATATATCTGCATCAGTGACCGATTTCAGATGAAAACCTCTCTTGGGACTACTGAAGGAGCCGTTGTCAGCAAGCGCCTGCATATGTCACTTCACCCTGCTTTAATGACAAAAACTCTCGCAGCGTATTCTTTTGTTTTCAAGTATAAGAAGGACGGCATGAAAAATCGAACGCACAGTCGGCTAATTGGGGCGTCGGAATGAATATTGTTACGAGGACATCAGACGCAGGAAATAAGACCACTGTATTTCATACTATACCGCGATGCCACTCCCCTAGTTCCTCGTTTCACATCGTTTGTTCCCCCCCCCCCCTTCTCTTCAGTCCCGTATCGTCGCTTTTACTCCGCAGGTACAATGAAATATTTCCTTTTAAATAACGGCTACTGCGGTTGCTCAGGATTTCAAACGTACATTATGGCAGGTGATAAATTTACTCCTATACGAGGCAAGGCAATAGAATTTGCATTCCACTATAGTTTTTCTGCGTTCTTGCTGTAGCAATCTCCCTGCTCCCAAAAAAAAGTGCAGATACAACGCACATGTTCGAATCTATTTGGCGCAACACTTAAGCAAAGTGGAAAGTAAATGCTTTACAACTAACGGCGATGCTTACAGTTTTCTTTACTTTCAGCCTATGCGACTTACCTTCTCGAGTGATCTTAATGTTTCTCCAACTCAAGGGTCACAACATTATTGTCCCGCAATTTTTTTAATGTTTATATGTTGCATCGTTCACAAGCTATGCCCAAATGCGAACTCCATGGGGGGGGGGGGGGGGTAGGGGTATTCTGTAAGAGTCCACCTACTCGTAATGGGCTGTCCATTTTGGCCCCTGCTGATTGGATGCAGCTGTACGAGCGAGGAGGAGACGAGCGGCCCCAGCCAATCAGCAGTGGCTGAAATGCACAGTCCACCAGGTGGACTCCTGCAGAATACCTCCCCAGATCAGGTAGATGCGTATGGGACGTATACTCAAAGCTGCCATAAAGATGAAGGCGATGTATGAGGCTTGTTGAAGGAAGAATGGCGATGACAGGTATATACACAGAAAAGTACGACGTGCATTGAGTAGTAATAGAGGTTCCGTGCCGCGCCTCTTCTGCCACATTGGGACATATACGCATTCTTGAGAATTGGCCAAGAACGGGCAGACTCTGTAGTTGCGCATAACGAACGGCTAAATCAAAGAAAAGTAAATTAAATGATCCCTGAAATATAATTCGCCAATCTACTAAAAGATAGGTGCACTTTAGAGATATCCGTGGGCCGACATCATTATGTTCAGGTTTCATGTAGGAATCGTACAGTGGACGATTCCTACCGTTCTGGACGATTGGCCAAGAACGGGCAGACTGCCAGTGGCACATATTGAGTTATCATAAATGATAGGAAGTGAACTAAATTCAACACAGACAATGCGGTGACGCGGGTTTGTTGGTTGTTGAAGCTCACATTCTTGTTTGCAGCATGCAATAAGCAATAATTCACTCAGAAAGAGACAAGTGGACTGGATAAGTCTACTCCACTCATCTTGTCTGCTTGTTTTTTTTTTGTTTCTTTTTTATTTCAGTGTTTATCAATCCCAGACTGCAAACATGAATGCTAAATCCAAGAATCAAGTAAATATAATTCCCCATTCCATTAACAGGGCGGTGTGCTTTAGAAATGCCCGTGAAACAAGATTATATCTTCTTGTTGTAAGCAGGAGGTTATGTTTATGTGAGGCAGAACAGAGGTGTGCCAACTTTGTCAGCATGCAAGGGCTACACAAGTGACTTCGCGGGTACTTCCATATAACTTTGTATGTCCACTAATACTACACGCCGAGACATCGATCGAGGCAGCAGCCAGGCAGGCACGCTAAACCCGGAAAAGCAGGCAGAGCAAGCTTTGCTATAAAAGAAAAGCCACTCCCGCTTGCCGCACCTAGATTCGCAAACCTTCGGCTGATGTCGCTGGGCTTTGGTTTTGGAGCACATTTCGTTCCAAGTTCGTCACCAATATGAAGAATGTTCGACGTAAGCTCTATAACGACGAAAAAGGATTACGTACCCGGCTAAGACGGCTTCTGCTGGAGTCAGTTTTCGCTTTTCTGCCGCAGACTGTCCGCGATTCGAGACCATCGTTTGTAGCGTTCTGCGCGAAATTAACAAGAGAGAAGTACTCTTGATGGATATTTGCGAAAATGAGAGCGACAGGATTTCTATTGTGCTTTGTTTCTTTTTTTTTCTTACAACATAGCGCACGCACTTTCTATATAAATCTTGCATATAAATGCTGCAATAAAGTCTTGCATACTGTCAACAATCACACCAAGTGCAAACGCCAATATTGTACGGTAAAAGAAAGCGTCGGTAATGTATCATCAGTAAAAACTCGAAAGTGCAGGCGTAGTATCGCGTACGTTAAGCTTTCAAAGAGAACAGGGCTTTTATTTAGAAAAAAAAAAATATCTTCTGACACTAAACGTTTCGTAAGAGCCGATACGCGACGTTAGTGATATCGTAAATATATAGGGGGCTTTTTATCTGCACCATATCATTTAATGATTAAATTATTATTCTTTTATAATTCTAACCCTTGAGCTAAACTATTCAATCGGGCGGCCATTGCCTCCAAGAGGAATTAACGTGCTTAATAAAATAATTAACATATTCCTCTAATCAACTTTTTAAATAAGTACGTTACGGCACGCATCTGAATCTGCGAATTGCAGCTATAGTGAGTTTCCAAGGCACATCGACTTGGAACGAATTATGAGGATGGCACTGATTTAACATATGCGCAGTCAAACTTGCGGTAAACTTGCACTGCTGTTCCACTTGCTTTTTTGAGGAAACACTGTTTTATGCATTGAAGTACAAAAGTAACTGGAACACCAATGCCTTTCGTCCGCCAGTTTGAAAATGTAATATCTCAAGACTGGTGTATTCCTGAGAATTCGTTCCACGTGTACAGGCCTACGGCTTGGGAACTCACCGGCTACAACTCTTAAATTTATATACAAGGCCCAATCGGGGTCCTTGCCCCTATTTTTTTACATAAGTTACGGCGACAAATGCGAAGTCAACATAACCATTCTCAACAGAGGACATTTCTTGGACCGGCCCGCGGCCTTATCTGCCGGTAGATCCGCGGCACCGTGCTGCTGTCAGTTGTTGAACATGGCGATCGTGCTGCACATGTCCACGGCTTACAAAGTGTGATTCGTTTTCTATGGAGCAAGGGGCGAACGCCCGTTGTAATCCACAGGAAAACGCAGCGCACGTATGCGGGAAGGTGTCTCGCTCTGAGAAGTGATATGTGGCGGCGTTGTGAGTTCGCAAACGGCCCTGAAATCAATGAGTCAATGAAGTTAATTGGACAATGACAATGAGCGTTTGGGGAGGCCGCATGCATTGCTGACAGACCACGGAGGCATCTCAAAATTAGTGCTGAGATGGGACAAATGTCTGAACCGGTGGGCGAGCTTGTGGAAAAAAATTACCGTGGTTGAACGCGGTTAAATCAAGTTTGTCGAGCGATAGCACGGTTTTGCTTGCTTCGGAAAAGGACACAGACGCTGCTCGGCGTGGCAGCAGCCACGAGGTAATTGACTTTCATGCGCTTAGTTCGCTTCAACGCGAACTAAGATGTTTTCTGGCGTTGTAATTGGAGTAGTTGAGCTACCGCTCTAAAATAGTACCTATATTTGTAATTACGCGTATGTACCTCCTTCTGGCTTGTAAAAATAGGGGCAAGGACTTTATGGTTCGCCCTCGTTTATACCGTAATGTAAATAATTAAATAAGTTGATTAGTGTAATTAGGATATTATTCAAATAAATATTTTGATTTTTCGTAGAAATATTGGCTGCCTCATCACGTAATTTACCTAAAGGGTTAAAATTGTGCCTTCTGCCACAGGCAATATTTAAAATTTTCGTACAGCCAAAAAATAAAAAAACACCTGCTGTATTATTAACGAAGGTGGCCCACTTAGAAACAAAATTAGTTATGATTTCGGTTCCAGGTAACACTGAAGCTAAGAAATAAATTTGAACTAGCGCTGAGAAGCTTGCAGCGAGTAATTGACAAAGAAAATGGACGAAACGCAACGCTAATTCAACCTGTAGTTCAGGTTTCTTTTTTTCTTGTTATGTACGGGAATCAGTAATAATTCTAATTCTATTAGAAGTACAGTAGATTTGGTTACTGCGGCGAAGTGAACGAAACATCGAAAACTGTTGTTTCATTGAATTCAGATTAGGAATCTGTAATCTATAAATACATCTATCGTTATAAATTTCAAGAGAAAGAAGTGAACCGCTTCTACCATATGCCTCATATAATTACATTCTGTAAAATGGTGGTATCGGTTTTCACTCCGTAGGTTACAGTTTCGAGTTTCATCACTTGCTTGCAGGGATCAATGACGGTCGTGGTTCCACTGCCTTTATTGACTCCACAACTAAGCGTCACCAGCATGCTTGGCACGCTCGGTTTAGGACGTCGATGAAGAGCACCACAGCGAGAAGTTACAAAGCACAGGTGATGCCAATACAAGGTCTCGACTAACCAGTCTTTATCTTTGAAGTGATGCACATTGAGGCTACTTCTCTAGCATAACTCTACCTTCCTCCGCTCGTCCGTGCCTTTCATGGTGTTTTCAGCCCGAAGCGTAACTAGGGCAGGCTAACCAGGGTAACCTGACCTAACCTAACCTTTTAGAGAACCTCAATTGAAGTGTTGCTGTTTGTTCTTTTTATTGTACATGAGCACGTCACATGCCCTTCATTGAGAAGCTAAACAACTCTTATAAACATAGTTAAACGCGAGGCAATCGGTCATGCGTGTGGAGGAGTTGTCAACGATCACAGCCCCATATTCACAAAAATGTCTCGCGTTGAAATGGTTTGTTAAAGAAAAATTCCACGCAAGGCTCACACTGGAATACTATTACAGAAGTCGATCGGCAAATGTAAGGTAACACTGCCGAGCGAAATGTATTGAATTCGCCTTTATTTTTTTTATTTTTTTCCGAGGCGCTCATCATGAGCCACATGACCTTCAGGCGAGTACCGGTTATCCGAACGGGCGCTCACTGAGATGTTGTCCTACCGCAAATACGCAACGCGGAAAGCGCAGCGAATGTAGGAAATAGCGGAGGGAGGCAGTTACGCGCTGACTTCAACAAACATTTATTCCTTGAACTTTTCAAAGCCCACACATTTTTTTCGAAAAGCGCGTGGGTGTGCGCAGTGGTGCAACGTTCTCAGCAGTCTTACCCTTTGTTGTCGACACGCATATCCATCTCGGCTGCTTCAGGAGATGCCGAGTTACTACACAGAGTGGAGACATGGTGAGCGATATTGTAAGCAACGGGGCAAGATAGAAGAGTTGATGGTTTGAGGAAACAAAAATTAACGTACACTACCGGCAAAGGCGGTGAACCAGGCGAGCCGATCAGTTGCTCCATTCTTCACCTTCTTCTAAAAACCTCGTCATGCACGTGCCTCACGTTCTGTCAAAATGCCGATGATAATTATAATTCTAATGTTGGCATATACGCACAATGGTAAAGTCTCCAATAATTCCTCACTTTTGTTGCTGGTTCAACAATTGTTGGCCGATTTGAAACATGGAAAATACAAGCTCATATCAAAGATGTGTTGTAACCTGTACGCAACTGAGAGGACAAGCAATAACATTTTTCAGTGCTTAGCGCTAGCAGCAATCAGGGCTTTGCTTTTTGCTTTAATCGAACGGAATGAACGTCTTCAGCTTATACCTTGCCTTGGACAGAGTTCGGTCGGGAATAATTTCCCCGTTTTCTTCACAGGTAGTCTTCACAACACGAGCGCCCGCGCCCGGCTCTTAGGGCTATGCATATAGCCACCCTCACGAGATGCAGGTCATTAGCGTGAAATATGCTTTCGCGGTATACAATACAGACATTTGGAATACAGGAACGCTACCTTTATGCCTTATCACTATGACAGACACACGTACACGCTTTATAAAGTAGGACAAAACGTGTATACACTGGTAGAATTGTGAGCCTGACGGGAGTTCCTTCTTTTTTTCGATGAATTGCATTAACACCATCGTCAAGTGTAATTTTAAACTAGTACTCTGCGTGGCTATCTTCGAAATGCTATTCAAAGACGACACGTCGGTGTCAGCTTTCTATCCACTCTCTTTAGAGTCGTCTCCCGTTTTCCTAGCCGTACAGGGTCAATAGGGTGGCTGAATAATAACACTCGCTCCTTGTTTTACCGCTAACCTCGCGTGCATTGAAAAAAAAACACGTTCGTTCCTTCAGCAAATTTTCGGAATCCTCCGCGGCCCCTTGAGCCGTTAAACTACCTGCGTCTCGAACACAGCGAAATAAAAAAACACTGAGAACGCGCCGTACTGAACGGCGCGACAAGCATCACGAACAGCGGAATGTAACCAAACTCATTTGGGAAAGCGCGTGCAACGCTGTATGCACGCATGCGAACGCCTTGAAGGCAAGTACCTTCGGGATCGGTACACGTTTTTAGACTGCAGTGTCTTCGCGATTCGTTTATACTGCGCTATTATCGGAATCGGCCCAAAGTTTTGATTGGATGGATGGATGGATGGATGGATGGATGGATGGATGGATGGATGGATGGATGGATGGATGGATGGATGGATGG